>NW_026718541.1:0-13226 GCF_029784015.1 Lycium ferocissimum | reverse complement strand
ATTTTTTCTTTGACCGGATGCCAAGATCTTGAGTCTTCCCCCGATATTGTCAAAGATATTACGTATTTTCTCATGATGTATATGCTTTGATAGATCCCGGCTCCACATTGTCATATGTTACTCCGTATATTGCGGATCGATTTAGAATCAAACCGGAGTCGATTAAACCTTTTGAGGTGTCCACAACCTTTGGTGAATCGGTAATAGCTAGCCGAGTATATAGAAATTATGTAATTGTGATTTGTGATCGTCGTACTATGATTGACTTGCATGAGTTAAAAATGGTGGATTTTGACGTTATTATGGGCATGGATTGGTTAGCTTCTTGCTATGCCAATGTCGATTGTAGAATGAAAATGATTCGTTTCCAATTTTCGGGAGAACCAGTTTTAGAATGGAAAGGAAACACGGCGTCACCAAAGGGTAGGTTTATTTCCTATCTAAAGGCAAGGAAAATGATTACAAAAGGTTGCATTTATCATCTAGTGCGGGTTCAAGATGCAGATGCTGAACCGCCGACTCTTCGCCCGCTCGTAGTGAATGAATTTCCGGATGTGTTCCCTAAGCAGCTTCTAAAGCCTTCCTCCGCAGCGGGAGATTGCTTTTGCTATTGATGTGTTGCCGCACACTAAGCCTACATATCGATTCCTCCTTATAAAATGGCTCCTGTCGAGTTGAAAGAATTGAAAGGGAAATTGAAAGACTTGCTGAGAAAGGCTTTATTAGGCCTGGCTCATCCTCGTTGGGAGCACCCGTGTTGTTTGTTCGAAAGAAAGACGGTTTCTTTGAGAACGTGCATTGACCGCCGATAATCGAATAAGGTGACGATTAAGAATAAATATCCTCTCCGAGGATTGATGACTTATTGATCAATTACAAGGTGCCAAATGGTTTTCGAAGATAGATTTGAGATCCGGGTATCATCAAGTGAGAGTTAGGGAGAAAGATATCCCTAAGACGGCCTTCAGACCAAGATATGGCCATTTCGAGTTCCAGGTAATGTCATTTGGGCTAATTAATGCACCGGCAGTGTTCATGGATTTGATGAACGATGTGTTCAGCCCTTTTCTAGATTTGTTTGTGGTTGTATTCATCGACGATATCTTGGTGTATTCAAGATCCAAGGCAGAACATGCAGATCATTTGCGAACTGTTCTTAGAGTTCTTCAAACTCGAGAGTTATTTGCAAAATTTTCTAAGTGTGAGTTTTGGTTGAACTCAGTGACATTTCTGGGGCACATTGTTTCAGCCGATGGTATTCGGGTAGACAGCCAAAAGATTGAGGCTGTGAAGACTTGGCCAAGGCCCACAACTCCCATGGAGGTTTCGTAGCTTCGGGCTTAGCAAGTTATTACCGAAGATTTGTTGAAAGTTTCTTCTATTTCTACGCCACTTACAAAGCTAACCCGTAAATCAAAGAAAGTTTCAATGAACAAATGCTTGTGAACGTAGTTTTCAAGAGCTAAAAGATAGATTGACTTCTGCGCCAGTCCTGACACTTCCCGAGGGATTGGAAGGTTATGTTGTATATTGCGATGCTTCAGGCATCGGGCTAGGATGTGTATTAATGCAACCTGGCAAGGTGATTCCGTATGCATCAAGGCAATTACGAAAACATGAAAAGAATTATCCAACCCATGATCTTGAACTGGCTGCAGTGATTCATGCATTAAAAATATAGAGACATTACTTGTATGGCGTCCATGTGGATATTTACACAGATCATAAAAGCCTTCAGTATATCTTCAATCAGAAGGAGTTGAATTTGCGGCAACGACGATGGTTGGAATTGCTAAAGGATTACGATGTTGATATTCTATATCACCCCGGAAAGGCAAATGTTGTGGGGTCGATGCTCTTAGCCGCAGGTCTATGGGAAGTCTGTGTGATGTACAACTAGAGAAAAGAGAAATAACTCGTGAGCTCCAACAGTTAGCTAGCCTAGGAGTTCGAGTAGTGGACTCAGGTAGCAGGGGAACTACCATTCAGAATTCAGCAGTTTCATCGCTAGTAGTGGAAGTGAAAGAGCGACAATACGAAGATCCCACTGTTAGTGCAAAGACAGATACACTCCCTCGAAAGAGGAGATATCAATTGAGATTGCGAGAGACGGAGTTCTCCGATATCGAGACAGATTATGTGTTCCTAATGTGGCGGATTTACGCCACCGGATATTAAGAGAAGCTCATTGTTCCCGTTATTCTATCCACCCCGGAGCAACGAAAATGTATCATGATCTTAAATCCATGTATTGGTGGAATGGGATGAAGAAAGATATGGCGGAATTTGTAGCTCAATGTCCCAATTGTCAACAAGTGAAAATCGAGCACCAAAAGCCGGGCGGATTGTTGCAAGCTATAGAAATTCCAACTTTGAAGTGGGAAGTAATTAACATGGACTTTATTACAGGCTTACCCCGTTCTCAACGTACGTATGATTCCATATGGGTGATTGTGTATAGACTTATGAAGTCGGCTCATTTCTTACCGCCGTAACGACGTATGTGGCGAGAAGATTATGCAAAGCTCTATGTTAAAGAGATAGTGCGACTTCATGGTGTTTCGGTATCTATTATCTCGGATGTAGGAACCCATACTACTTTCAAGTCCTTCCAAGAGGGTTTGGGGACTCATGTGAGCCTTAGCACGGCATTTCATCCACGCATCGATGGACAAGCTAAACGTACCATTCGGACTTTCAGATATGTTCGTTATACCTCGCATTTCGAGCGTATTCGGAGAAATCGGGAATAAGTCGGAATGGTAGGAATTGAGGTTCCAATGGGATTCTACTTAGTGTGCATGTGATGTTTTGGAAAATGTAGACGTGGAAATATTGGAAAAGACTAAGGGCAAAATTGGAATTTTGAAAAATGGTTTCATGAATTACCAAGCATGGGCTAAGGAAATTGGGCTAGAGAAAAAAAATGAAAATGAAGAAATTGAAGCCCAAAGTTGAGGGGTGGCTTGGCCCAACCCATGACTTAGTCATGTGACTAAGTCATGTGACTAAGTAAAAATAAAAGGATTAAGATTCATGAAAATTCTCTAGAATTTTCAAGACATAAGAAAGAAGGAGAAAACAAGAAATATTTCAAGAACAATAGGAGGGGCATTCGGCCAGCCCTCCATTTCACCCCTTAAAATCTTGTTTCTAAAAATTATTTCCTTGTTATATTTATACTAATTCAAGGTCCCTCTACAACGTGGTGCAATTATTTCGGAAGATAAGTCGTTGGTTTTGTTGATTCAACACTTTGGACAAGTGAAGAAGTTGGAAGAAAAAGGTAAGAATTCATTCATTCTAATTATGTTTTGAAGGTTTGTTTGTGTTGTAGCATATGTAAATGAGTAGAACACATTGAAATATGGAAGTTTGCATGGCGGAAGTGAATGCATATGTATGGCCGTGTGTATGTATATATGGTATATCTATGGTGAGTTGAATTTGTGTTGTATTCTAGTTGTGTTTAGTGTGGAATTCATATTGGAAAGGAAAGTTGAATAAATGTAAGTGAAATGTAAAAAGAGCATTTGGCCGTGTGGTACCCCTTAGAGGAATGGGAATGAATCAATTTTAGTTTAACATGCTAATGGTGTTATTGTGATCTTGGCAATGTAAATGAAGCATATATGGTGCAAGTTTGCGTTGAAACGGCATGTAGAAGCTTATGTCGTATTTGTATGATTTTATGACATTATGGAAATTGAGATATTAAAGTGTGAATCATGATGATTATTGATGAACTTGGAAGATGGAAATATGTTATGAATATGTATGTTGAAGATTTGAAGATTTGGATAGATTATGGCCTTGGTGGAGAGTTGTGCATTTTGTATAATTTGTGTATATATTGTAAAAATGGTATTAAATGCTTCCGAATGGCATTGTAATGACTTTAGTTAGTAATGAATGTGAATATGATGGCATTGATTTGGACGTATGGAGTCGGAATGGGAGTTATGGTATTATGTTGGAAAGTTGGTTAGTTATGCCATGTTGTGTTTTGTTATGATTGTTGATGTTATTGATGTTGTTGTTGGGTTGTTGTTTGTTGTTTTGAGCCGAGTTGGATCTCGGGGGTGTCGCAATTATAGGGGAAGTGCTGCCGAAATTTTGGTAGCCAAATAGAAACCAAAGATTGAAATGTCCATTTGCATGAATAGTAACTGGTAAGAATGACCATTTGCAGATTTTCGACGAAACGGGATTTGATCTTTGGCGATCGTGAAGAGCAGGAAAGGTATGTAAAGCTACCCCTATTCTTTCCTTGGCACGCCCTAGATGTACTAGGCTTGAATTCGGACCTCGGGGACTACTCCACTCTTTGGAATCCGCATTCAAAAACTTCCCCTTTTCTTTCGAAGATTGAATTAGTTAGGTTGTAAAAGACTAGAAAATGATCTAAACCTCCCCAACTTTTGTAAATAAAATCCGATTACCTTAAAATCCTCGTAAATGATATTATGAAGTTGAACATATGTAATTTCCGTCCGCCACCTCAATTGACCGAGGTGGGCCCCTTATTTCTGATTTTACTCTTTGTATTTACGATTTGTCTTCGAACGGTTTTCAAAGAACGTGTTGACTACTAAACCAAAATCATTTTAAATATTCCATTAAGTCCTATGGAACGTTTTGATACGTACTTTGACTCCGAGTGTTCTGCCCTGACATAATCTCTTGTGATGTCCGAAAGGTACGTACTATGACTCCGTCCGATTTCAATTGATCTGATTTGTCATTTGATCTGCCTCATCGAGTCTCTGTATACATATATGTTATTTTTATTGCATTAGTTTCTCACTACTCCACTCGTGGATGCCTCAATGTTTCCCACACTGAGCCCGGGCCAGGATATGTTCTCAAGCGTATGTCTCTGCATTGTTCGCCGCGCCCCGGTGTGAGGGGGCGGGTATATACGTACATGGGTTGTGGTGTATGATGTGCCATGTACGCTTATTCGATATCCGATTATGTGATCGATGTGGCCACTTGGTATGTTATGATTTGTTTCGGAGATATTCCCTACTCGAAGTATCTTTGTTTTTGGCGCGGGACGAAGGGAGCGCCTCGTTCGTTCACCGAGTCCCATAGCGGGGCCGGCCTTGCATATGTTTTCTCGCATGTATTACTTATGATTTTCTCGGTATGCACTTTTGATTCCCTATGTATCTTATGCTTCCTCCGCACATTACGTTCGATTTTGATTTTATTTATTACGTTCTCTGCTTTACATATTCAGTACATTTTTCGTACTGACCCCCTTTCTTCGGGGGCTGCGTTTCGTGCCGCGCAGGTACAGACGACTGATTTGTGGATCCGTTGCTTAGGTTATCTACTCAGCTGTTGGAGTGCTCCTTTGTCCGGAGCCCGTATTTTGGTATAATATTTTTCTGCTGCATATGTACGTATTTGTTCTGGGTACGGCGGGGCCCTGTCCCGTCATATGATTATGTTTTGTTCGTAGAGGTCCGTAGACATGTGGTGTGGGTTCGTATATGTTTCGTGAGATTTGCGTACGCTTAGAGTTTGTCTATGTTTTGTGACGGCCTTATCGGCCTTCGTGCGGCATGCCCACTTGTCCTTGTTAAATTATGATTTCGTTTATCTTTAATATTTTGCTAATTCGGGATAAGGTACGTATGAGTGCCCAACTAGGGCACGTGTCGCGGCCTACGGAGTTGGGTCGTGACAAAAGTGGTATCAGAGCGGTTAGGTCCTCGGAATGTCTACAGACCGTGTCTAGTAGAGTCCTGTTTATGGTGTGAAGCGCGCCACATTTATAAACAGGAGGCTACCGGGCATCTAGGAATCGTTGACCTTCTTTCTGTCTTAGATCGTGCGATAGAGCCAAGTCATAGGAAATAAAATTCCTTGCGCGAGTTTTGCATACGGCGGAAAATGGCAAGTGGTGACGGGAAAGGTCGCACAGGTAAGTTCGGATATATTTGTTCCGTTACCTGAAACAGAAGGTTCTGGATGGTTAGAATGGAATCCGAAGCTGTATATTCTGCACGGTATTATGGGTATTCGCGGCGTACAGATTTCGAGTAATAAGAGTTTGCAAAGGTGACTACCGAAGCTTAAGAAGGGTAAAATAGTAATTGTACAAGAAAGGATGTGTTGTGAATGTGCCTCGGGATCCACAAGGCCTCGTATTATGTAATAAAGGTCGTGTGTGGAAATGGACGTGATTATACCGACATTAAAGGACTAGAATCCGTCGAAGTTGCGAAGTTAAGCGTGCTCAGGGGGGAGCAATTTTAGGATGGGTGACCCCCCTGGGAAGTAATTAAAGAATTTTGCAAATTTGGAATTTAAGGGGATAAATGGAAATTTGGGGTAACCTAAAGGAAACAGGAGTCTGTGAAGCGGATAGCACCCTTACAGAAGTCGCGCAGACCGGAGCAGATTAATGAGGAAAAAGGAAGAAAGCGCAATATCGCTTGGAAATCAAGGAAAATTTAAGTAGCGATTGGAAATGTTTATAAGTAGAATGATAATGAGTGTGTGTATATATGTATGTGTATGACTTTTCCCTGGTGATTATGTTGGTCGAAAGGTGAGTCCTAACGACAAAAGGTTGCCACTAACGGAAGGCATTACGAAACGGAACATAATAGGTGAAGAGAAAGAAAGTACAGTATAGCCTCGGGATTTGTATAGGCTTGAACAACGCTGGAATTATTTTGTGGGATAGTCGATAATAATCATATAGGTGTGTGAATGCGTACGATATTCTGCATGCAATTGTATCGGTAGGTAAGTAATTCCCAGCCACCGGTGCTACGGTGTGGGAAGCCGGCAATCGGACAAAGACATCGAAGTTCGAGTAACAAGGAAAGATATGGTACAGGTGTTGTAAAATAAGTTACTACTCTTTTCACTATGGATTAAGGTTGGGAATTGAAGTGTTGGAAGGAATTAAGGATAAGAAGTATGATCAAGTAAAAACCTTTGGAGGAGCCGATAAGCGAAGTAGGAGACCATTATGTAAGAATGAGAGAAGCAAGTTTGCAATCAAGCGAGAAGTAAAACAAGACAAGGAAATTTCCGTAGGTCTCTAAAGCAGTAGTAAAAACAGCCTGACCCTAATCGCGATTCCGTATGCCTCATTTTGCGCACCCCGATCTTGATGAAATTCTTCCTACCGTACCCCGTACTTCGAATCTAATTATGTTTCTATCCACTATACCTCTATATTTCTGATTCTGACTGCAAATCCGTCTGATACATCTCCGTATGATTGATTCCGATTATGAATCTGTTCGACATACGTTCGCCCGTCCGACCTCGACTATGAATCTGTCTGGTATACGCGCCGGTACGCCTAATTCTGATTATGGGATTGCTCAATATGCTTCTGTACGTCTGGCTCCGATTTTGAATCTGCTTAAGATAATCATCGGAGTATGATTCTATCTGTCGTACCTTCGTACTTCCAATTCCGGATACAACTCCGCCCGACGTTCGTTTGACCTTCCGACTCTGACGAAGATTCAGTTCGCCGTATATTCGATTTAGAACCCGAGCAGCCCTAGTGAGGGGATATCGAAGAATGACAGAAGGAGTTGAAAAACAAAGGCCCTTACAAGTGATTTGGTCAAGCTCAAGTATGTATTTGAAAAGGAGGAAACCTCCCCGAAGTGCTATGAAACCCCATAAGGTCAGTTGAACATTCGAGGACGAATGTTCTAAAGGGGGGGAGAATGTTATACCTCGCATTTTGAGCGTATTCGGAGAAATCGGGAATAAGTCGGAATGGTAGGAATTGAGGTTCCAATGGGATTCTACTTAGTGTGCATGTGATGTTTTGGAAAATGTAGACGTGGAAATATTGGAAAAGACTAAGGGCAAAATTGGAATTTTGAAAAATGGTTTCATGAATTACCAAGCATGGGCTAAGGAAATTGGGCTAGAGAAAAAAAAATGAAAATGAAGAAATTGAAGCCCAAAGTTGAGGGGTGGCTTGGCCCAACCCATGACTTAGTCATGTGACTAAGTCATGTGACTAAGTAAAAATAAAAGGATTAAGATTCATGAAAATTCTCTAGAATTTTCAAGACATAAGAAAGAAGGAGAAAACAAGAAATATTTCAAGAACAATAGGAGGGGCATTCGGCCAGCCCCTCCATTTCACCCCCTTAAAATCTTGTTTCTAAAAATTATTTCCTTGTTATATTTATACTAATTCAAGGTCCCTCTACAACGTGGTGCAATTATTTCGGAAGATAAGTCGTTGGTTTTGTTGATTCAACACTTTGGACAAGTGAAGAAGTTGGAAGAAAAAGGTAAGAATTCATTCATTCTAATTATGTTTTGAAGGTTTGTTTGTGTTGTAGCATATGTAAATGAGTAGAACACATTGAAATATGGAAGTTTGCATGGCGGAAGTGAATGCATATGTATGGCCGTGTGTATGTATATATGGTATATCTATGGTGAGTTGAATTTGTGTTGTATTCTAGTTGTGTTTAGTGTGGAATTCATATTGGAAAGGAAAGTTGAATAAATGTAAGTGAAATGTAAAAAGAGCATTTGGCCGTGTGGTACCCCTTAGAGGAATGGGAATGAATCAATTTTAGTTTAACATGCTAATGGTGTTATTGTGATCTTGGCAATGTAAATGAAGCATATATGGTGCAAGTTTGCGTTGAAACGACATGTAGAAGCTTATGTCGTATTTGTATGATTTTATGACATTATGGAAATTGAGATATTAAAGTGTGAATCATGATGATTATTGATGAACTTGGAAGATGGAAATATGTTATGAATATGTATGTTGAAGATTTGAAGATTTGGATAGATTATGGCCTTGGTGGAGAGTTGTGCATTTTGTATAATTTGTGTATATATTGTAAAAATGGTATTAAATGCTTCCGAATGGCATTGTAATGACTTTAGTTAGTAATGAATGTGAATATGATGGCATTGATTTGGACGTATGGAGTCGGAATGGGAGTTATGGTATTATGTTGGAAAGTTGGTTAGTTATGCCATGTTGTGTTTTGTTATGATTGTTGATGTTATTGATGTTGTTGTTGGGTTGTTGTTTGTTGTTTTGAGCCGAGTTGGATCTCGGGGGTGTCGCAATTATAGGGGAAGTGTTGCCGAAATTTTGGTAGCCAAATAGAAACCAAAGATTGAAATGTCCATTTGCATGAATAGTAACCGGTAAGAATGACCATTTGCGCATTTTCGACGAAACGGGATTTGATCTTTGGCGATCGTGAAGAGCAGGAAAGGTATGTAAAGCTACCCCTATTCTTTCCTTGGCACGCCCTAGATGTACTAGGCTTGAATTCGGACCTCGGGGACTACTCCACTCTTTGGAATCCGCATTCAAAAACTTCCCCTTTTCTTTCAGTAAGATTGAATTAGTTAGGTTGTAAAAGACTAGAAAATGATCTAAACCTCCCCAACTTTTGTAAATAAAATCCGATTACCTTAAAATCCTCGTAAATGATATTATGAAGTTGAACATATGTAATTTCCGTCCGCCACCTCAATTGACCGAGGTGGGCCCCTTATTTCTGATTTTACTCTTTGTATTTACGATTTGTCTTCGAACGGTTTTCAAAGAACGTGTTGACTACTAAACCAAAATCATTTTAAATATTCCATTAAGTCCTATGGAACGTTTTGATACGTACTTTGACTCAGTGTTACGCCCTGACATAATCTCTTGTGATGTCCGAAAGGTACGTACTATGACTCCGTCCGATTTCAATTGATCCGATTTGTCATTTGATACGCCTCATCGAGTCTCTCGTATACATATATGTTATTTTTATTGCATTAGTTTCTCACTACTCCACTCGTGGATGCCTCAATGTTTCCCACACCGAGCCGGGCCAGGATATGTTCTCAAGCGTATGTCTGCGCATTGTTCGCCGCGCCCGGTGTGAGGGGGCATATATACGTACATGGGTTGTGGTGTATGATGTGCCATGTACGCTTATTCGATATCTGATTATGTGATCTGATGTGGCCACTTGGTATGTTATGATTTGTTTCGGAGATATTCCCTACTCTGAAGTATGCTGTGTTTTGGCGCGGGACAGAAGGGAGCGCCTCTGTTCTGTTCACCGAGTCCCATAGCGGGGCCGGCCTTGCATATGTTTTCTGCATGTATTACTTATGATTTTCTGGTATGCACTTTTGATTCCCTATGTATCTTATGCTTCCTCCGCACATTCTGTTCTGATTTTGATTTTATTTATTACGTTCTCTGCTTTACATATTCAGTACATTTTTCGTACTGACCCCCTTTCTTCGGGGGCTGCGTTTCGTGCCGCGCAGGTACAGACGACTGATTTGTGGATCCGTTGCTTAGGTTATCTGCTCAGCTGTTGGAGTGCTCCTTTGTCCGGAGCCCGTATTTTGGTATAATATTTTTCTGCTGCATATGTACGTATTTGTTCTGGGTACGGCGGGGCCCTGTCCCGTCATATGATTATGTTTTGTTCTGTAGAGGTCTGTAGACATGTGGTGTGGGTTCGTATATGTTTCGTGAGATTTGCGTACGCTTAGAGTTTGTCTATGTTTTGTGACGGCCTTATCGGCCTTCGTGCGGCATGCCCACTTGTCCTTGTTAAATTATGATTTACGTTTATCTTTAATATTTTGCTAATTCGGGATAAGGTACGTATGAGTGCCCAACTAGGGCACGTGTCCTCGGAGTTGGGTCGTGACAAAAGTGGTCTAGTTAGGTCCTCGAATGTCTACGACCGTGTTCAGTAGAGTCCTCGTCGGTGTGAAGCGCGCCACATTTATAAACGGGAGGCTACCGGCATCTAGGAATCGTTGACCTTCTTTCTGTCTTAGATCGTGCGATAGAGCCAAGTCATAGGAAATAAAATTCCTTGCGCGAGTTTTGCATACGGCGGAAAATGGCAAGTGGTGACGGAAAGGTCGCACGGTAAGTTCGGATATATTTGTTCCGTTACCTCGAAACAGAAGGTTGGATGGTTAGAATGGAATCCGAAGGCGTATATTCGCACGGTATTATGGGTATTCGCGGCGTACGATTTCGAGTAATAAGAGTTTGCAAAGGTGACTACCGAAGCTTAAGAAGGGTAAAATAGTAATTGTACAAGAAAGGATGTGTTGTGAATGTGCCTCGGGATCCACAAGGCCTCGTATTATGTAATAAAGGTCGGTGTGGAAATGGACGTGATTATACCGACATTAAAGGACTAGAATCCGTCGAAGTTGCGAAGTTAAGCGTGCTCAGGGGGGAGCAATTTTAGGATGGGTGACCCCCCCCGGGAAGTAATTAAAGAATTTTGCAAATTTGGAATTTAAGGGGATAAATGGAAATTTGGGGTAACCTAAAGGAAACAGGAGTCCGTGAAGCGGATAGCACCTACCCAGAGTCGCGCGACCGGGAGTATTAATGAGGAAAAAGGAAGAAAGGGCAATATCGCTTGGAAATCAAGGAAAATTTAAGTAGCGATTGGAAATGTTTATAAGTAGAATGATAATGAGTGTGTGTATATATGTATGTGTATGACTTTTCCCTGGTGATTATGTTGGTCGAAAGGTGAGTCCTAACGACAAAAGGTTGCCACTAACGGAAGGCATTACGAAACGGAACATAATAGGTGAAGAGAAAGAAAGTACAGTATAGCCTCGGGATTTGTATAGGCTTGAACAACGCTGGAATTATTTTGTGGGATAGTCGATAATAATCATATAGGTGTGTGAATGCGTACGATATTCTGCATGCAATTGTATCGGTAGGTAAGTAATTCCCAGCCACCGGTGCTACGGTGTGGGAAGCTTCAAGATCGGACAAAGACATCGAAGTTCGAGTAACAAGGAAAGATATGGTACAGGTGTTGTAAAATAAGTTACTACTCTTTTCACTATGGATTAAGGTTGGGAATTGAAGTGTTGGAAGGGATTAAGGATAAGAAGTATGATCAAGTAAAAACCTTTGAGGGAGCCGATAAGCGAAGTAGAGACCATTATGTAAGAATGAGAGAAGCAAGTTTGCAATCAAGCGAGAAGTAAAACAAGACAAGGAAATTTCCGTAGGTCTCTAAAGCGATGGTAAAAAACAGCCTGACCCTAATCGCGATTCCGTATGCCTCATTTCTGCACCCCTGATCTTGATGAAATTCTGCCTACTGTACCCCGGTACTTCTGAATCTAATTATGTTTCTATCCACTATACCTCTATATTTCTGATTCTGACTGCAAATCCGTCTGATACATCTCCGTATGATTGATTCCGATTATGAATCTGTTCGACATACGTTCGCCCGTCCGACCTCGACTATGAATCTGTCTGGTATACGAGCCGGTACGCCTAATTCGATTATGGGATTGCTACGTATGCTTCGTACGTCCGGCTCCGATTTTGAATCGCTTAAGGTAATCATCGGAGTATGATTCTATCTGTCGTACCTTCGTACTCCCCGGATACACTCCGCCCGACGTTCGTTTGACCTTCCGACTCGACGAAGATTCGGCTTCGCCGTATATTCGATTTAGAACCCGAGCAGCCACAGTGAGGGGATATCGAAGAATGACGAAGGAGTTGAAAAACAAAGGCCCTTACAAGTGATTTGGTCAAGCTCAAGTATGTATTTGAAAAGGAGGAAACCTCCCGAAGTGCTATGAAACCCCATAAGGTCGGTTGAACATTCGAGGACGAATGTTCTAAAGGGGGGAGAATGTTATACCTCGCATTTTGAGCGTATTCGGAGAAATCGGGAATAAGTCGGAATGGTAGGAATTGAGGTTCCAATGGGATTCTACTTAGTGTGCATGTGATGTTTTGGAAAATGTAGACGTGGAAATATTGAAAAAGACTAAGGGCAAAATTGGAATTTTGAAAAATGGTTTCATGAATTACCAAGCATGGGCTAAGGAAATTGGGCTAGAGAAAAAAAATGAAAATGAAGAAATTGAAGCCCAAAGTTGAGGGGTGGCTTGGCCCAACCCATGACTTAGTCATGTGACTAAGTCATGTGACTAAGTAAAAATAAAAGGATTAAGATTCATGAAAATTCTCTAGAATTTTCAAGACATAAGAAAGAAGGAGAAAACAAGAAATATTTCAAGAACAATAGGAGGGGCATTCGGCCAGCCTGTTACATCCCGTCTTTTTGCATAATCGGAAAATTCGAAATAATTGTGATTTATGAGAAAGAAGGCTATGTTTGAATTTTTCTTAGTAAGTGGTAGAGCTTGATGGGTTTGAAATGTAA
>NW_026718540.1:0-13556 GCF_029784015.1 Lycium ferocissimum | reverse complement strand
CCCGGTTTGGGGGTGTTTTCGGGGGATTGGAACAATTTTTGATTTGTTGAAAATGTTGTATAAATTTGCGAATGTCTTTAAATATTTTTGGGTAGGGTTCGGTTGTATGGAATGTATAAGCGTCGATGTTTTTTTAAGGTAAATTTAAATTTAAATTATGAATTTTGTTGAATGAGGGAAAAAAGAAGCAATTGTTGCTTTGCCTTTCAGGTTTTTAGGCTAGGTTGGTTATTGTTGTTTTTGGGATTGTTTTGGGCGAGTTAAATTTCGGGGGGCCTATTTACGGGGAAATGCCCCAAAATTTGTAAAATTTAAAGGAAAATTTGGAATTAAATGCCCAAAAAGTCTTTAGCTAATGTTTGGCATTTTATGACTTGTTTATAGATCGGGCAGCCCGAGACGTAGGTGCGATTTATCTTGAGTTTGGATTATATTGGAGAGCGTTTTATGTATGTAAGTAACCTTCTTTCTTTGGCATGCCTTAGTTAAAAATAGGCTATGACACGAACTTCGAGAAAACTCTACTCTCGTAATCCGAGCATGTTTATGATACGCAATTGTTTCTTGATATTCATATGTTGATGTTATGAAATATTGATCCTACGTTCTTGAAATTCTTGATTTGCAAAGGTTGTATGAAAGTTTGGTTTTTAAAGAGTTTATTCATTAACGATTCAAAAATTTCAAACGCTCATAACTTTCACAGGAAAGCTCAGATTCCTTTGAGATTTTCGTAGGAGATTGTATGATATTGTTATATCCCGCATTTTATGCAATCGGATAATTTAAGACAATCGCGGGAAGACAATAAGCAAGGCCACATTTTATTTTGTTTGGCATACGAGTTGCTTATGAAAAATTTAGGAGCGGAATTAATGAGGAAGGTCAAGGGCATAAAGGGAAATTCGCAAAGATGACTCGGTGGAAATATGGAGGAAGACGAGGGGCAAATTTGGAAGTTGGAAAAATATTTCGTATATTACAAGAACTAGCCAAAATACAAAGTGGGCTTAATTTGTTTTTGGAAAAAATTAAGGGCCCAACCGGCCATGACATGGGCTAGGCCCAAGTGGAGATTTAATTCTCCAATTAAATAGATGACTAAGTCATCTTTGCTCCATAATTCTCTAGAAATTTCAAGAGAAAGCAAGAACAAGAGAGAGAGGAGAAAACTCCCTAGGCCATTCGGCCATAGAGAAAATTTCCAAGAAAATTTGCAAAAATTTTTCAAAAAATCATTTTCTACCAAGTAAAGGGTGCTTAACAAGGTGGAGGGTTCATTAGAGCAAGAAAAGCACAAGTTCATGCAAGTTGAAGAACTAAGGAAGAAGGTAAGAATTCACCTTCCTTTTATGTTATGGATGGTTTTGTGTGTTGGAGCATGTTAAAAGTGGACGAAATTCATGGAAGAGAAAAAAAAAGGTGGTGTGGCCGTGTATATATATATATATGTGTGTGTGTGTAGAAATCATGTTCTAATTAATTTATCTAGTGTTTGGTTATTATTGTTGTGAATACTATATTGACAATGGAAATTGAATGAATTTGGAGAGAACGTGGTTGTGTGTGTGCATGATATGGCCGTGTAGGGTGTGTGTGTGTATGTGGCGTGTATACTTGATGTATAGTCATGTATATTGGAGTTGTGAAAGAATAATGAGTGAGTTGTAATTAACATCTTAGTCGTTGTGAAGTAGATGTTATATCGCAAATAAAGACTTGATAAGTTTGGTGAAGTATTGGCAATTGGAAGATTGTGTATATTGAAAAGTAATGTTCTTGCATGGATAGCATGTAATGTGTTACACCTCGCATTTTTTGCACATTTGAATATTCCGAGCTAATGGCGGGAAGTTAAGGACAAGGTTATAAAATTTTCTCTAGAATGCATAAGTGGCGTATTCATTTCTAGTGGCATGGAATATTAAGGAAAAATTTCGGGTTAAAAATTAATTATGGAAAGTTAAGAGTTCATGAAATTAAAGGTTAAGGTGGAGTGGGCCATAGGGCCACATGTTTTATTATTTATGAAAGTATAAGGTGATAATTTAATCATCTTTGTCATTTTCATGCAAGAAGTTTGAAGAAACTTGGAGGGAAAGAAAAGAAATTTCTAGAGTATTGGAGAAAAGAAAAATGAAAAAAAAAGAAAAGAAGAGCACATGATCAGCCATGTGCACATATATTTATATATATATGTGTATAAGATGACAATTAAGTCATCTTAATCAATTGGGACTCCTAGAAATTTCAAGAAAAGAAAAGAAAAGGAAGAAGGAGAAAAAACGGCTAAGGAGGGAGGGGCTGGCCGAAACCAGCCCCTTGAGTTTGGTCTTGGAAAAATATTTTCTTCATGTCACTCTACTAATTGGAAGGCTCTCTATCATGTGGAGTGGTTGTTGGAAGAAGTAGATCATTTGTTTGCCACATACAACCATAGTTGAGAATGAAGAAGGCAAGTAGAAAAGGTAAGATTCAATCCTCTTTTACATGTTCTATGGATGCTTTGGACGAGTTATAATGCATGGAAATGAATGAAAATCATGGAAGGTTGTATATTGTTGTGTGGCCGTGTATATGTGCCTTGGTGTAGGTATGAAGAACAAATTTTATTTAGTGTTTGATTGATATTATTATGAACGTTTTAAGCATGTTGTAATGTATTGAAATGAATGAGATGCATGAAATAAAGATGTTGGTGTTGTAGCCGAGAGCATGGGCTGCTTGGTGTAGCCAAAGAATGAACCATTTATTTAGTGTTTGGTTGGTGTTGTTATGGATGGGTTGTGTGTGTATTTTAGCATGTGAAAAATGAATGAAACTCATGCAAGTATGCATGTTGGAGCTTGGCCGAAAATGGGCTGCTTTGGGTAGACATGAAGAGTTAATGTTATTTAGTATTTTTGATTGTCGTTGTATGAATTTTATGGCATGAAATGAATGTTGGATGATCCAAATTGAAGAAGTAAGTGTAGCGGGCTGATTTGGAACGTTATGTGGTTTCAACATAGTCTCTTGAAATAATAATGTAAACGTGTGGAAATGTTGTTAGTTTGGCCGGGATTGTATTCCCGAGATTGTTGTTGATTGAATCGGCCAAGTTAAACTTGGTGGCATGGTATATTTACAGGGGAAATGCTGCCGAAATTTCGGTAGCCAAGTTTCATCCAAGAATCCAATTCAAAATGCACTGATTCAACATTTGGTAGACATGACCAAATTGTGAATTTTGGCGAGTTTACAACTTGGATTTGGAGTTGCAAAAGGAGCGGAAAGAGGTATGTAAGACTTCACTTCCTTTCTTTGGCATGTCTTAGACATAGTAGGCTTGAACACGGGCCTCGGGGATAATTCCTTTCCTAGAAAACCAAGATTGAAATCAGTTACTATTCATTCAGTAGAATTGAACTAAGAATTGTGTGAAATGCTGAAAAAGCTTCCTAAACATCTAGAACTTGCATGAACAACACCCGACTGTCCCAAACTCTCATAAGTAATGTTATGAAATGTACTATACGTAAATTGTGTACGCCGCCTCATTTGATCCGAGGTGGGCCCACTATTCCCGAATTCCCTCTTATTGTTCCATTAGGCTTATTTCCGTACTATAGTCAATGAAGGTTTTTGGTTATCATTCCGACCATGAAACGATAGGTTTTAACTAAACTCTTGACCCCAATGCATGATTTTTCCTCCCTAAAAGTTTACAAGTGTTTTCCAAAATATCCATTTTTCTTCAAAAACCAAGTTTTACAATATTGAACGCCTTAATGACAAAAACGACGATTATGGTTCTATGATGATAATGATGATGCTAGAGATGAGAAAAGTATGATGACTGTTTTCCTAAGATTCCAAAGTACCCGAAATACTGTCCTGTGACCCTATTCTACGCTGTTCATGATGTTGCTTTTCACTGATAGTCTCGCCTTAAAACACTCGTTCCTTCAAGGTGAGACAAAGCGATCCCGTCAATCCATAATGTAATCGGAGGTTACCGACCTTACGTCACTCCGATAGACACATGACTTTCCTTGGGCTCCCATGCATGTTGTTATTATGATAATGTATATAATACCGGATATTGATGAATGTAAATGTGTGCATTGTATATGTGGGGAATGGGGAGGGCAAGCGTGTCCACCGATTCGGGCGGCTTATCATCCGGACGCGGGATGCCGGACGCGGGATTTATGGGAGAGCCGTACGCGGCGTACGTTACCGTGATATATATATTTGTATATAATATGATATACTTGGGACACTGTTGGGGAGGGGGGTGGGAGAGCCGATGAAATCGGCGTACGCTGTGAGCAAAAAGCACCGTTTTCCGAAAAGTATCTGTTTTCTATGTACAAAAAAAATAAAAACACCGTGTTCAGAAAAAGAAAAAGCTAGGCATGCATGGCCTCCGCCCGAGTGGCACACACACGGGTACAAAGTTACTCCTTTATCCTATGATCTTGTCTATGTTTCCATATATTTATTACTACGCATGATTACCGTTTTACACGTGATATGCTCTACAACTCTTACTATGTTGTTCTTGTTCATGTCTTGCATACTCGGTACATTGCTCGTGCCGACCCCTCTTTTTCGGGGTCGCGTTCATGCCGCGCGTGTACACCCGGACGGATCGAAGTTAATATAGAAGATGTTCCGGCGAAGTTGGCAAGCTCCATTTGGCAGGAGTGTAGCCGAGTCGAGTACACGTGTCGGGAGTTCCGATTACGGTTAGAGACTTTACGGAGACACGATCGTGGGTTTCGAGTCGGTTGTACTACGATACAAGTTACGTATAGTTACATATTTTATTTGATTCCAAAGCAACAAAGGTTTATTTCAGCAGCCTTATTATGTATACTTGACGTAGAGTTTTCAAAAAAAAAAAAATTAGTACGTAGAAAGAGTCAGTGGGTTCGCTCGGCTCCGGTTACGGGGTCGGGTGCCCATCACACCCTAGTGAGATCGGGGTGTGACAAAGTGGTATCGAACGGTGTCGGTCCAAGGGTTGTCTGCAAAGTCGTGTCCGGTAGAGTCCTGTTTATGGTGTGAAGCCGGCCACATTTATAAACAGGAGGCTACGGGGCATTTAGGAATTGTTGACCTTCTTTCTGTCATTAGATCGTGCGATAGAGCCAAGTCATAGGAAGTAAGATTGGACTGATATACTTGTTCTGTTGTGTGAAGCTGGGCGCCAGACAGAAAATAGCCATACATGCAGGCGAAAGGTGAACATTAGGAACTAAAAAGGGCAGAACGGTCATTGTAGAAGAAAGGACGTATTACGAGAATATCTCGAAAATTGTAAAGCTTTGACTGGCTTCAGACCGAGTAGTAAAGGCCACGTGGGAAAGCGGACGCGAAAATACCAGTGTTAAGGCACCGAACCCCACCAAAGTTTTGAGGTTAAGCGTGCTCGGGTGGGAGCAATTCTATGATGGGTGACCCCCTGGGAAGTCTGCAAGAAATTTTACATATTCAGACATACGAGACAAATGAGAAGTTAGGGTAGCTCAAGGTAAATTCGAGTATATGGAATGGCTGGAAACCCTAAGAGGTCGCGTGAGACGAGGCAGGCTAACTCGGTGAAGAGACCGAAAATGCATTACAGTCCTGGGGATTAGGATAGGCTTGAACAGTGTTTGGAAATATTCTATGGGTTAGTTGATAGTAAATATATATATATATGAAGGTGTAGGATATTCTGAATATGATTGTATTGGTGGACATGTGAATTCCAGCAACCAAAGTTACGGTACAAAAGGCATTAATCGAGTAAGGGTACCGAAGTTCGAGTGATAGTAAGTGTAAATGGTACAAGTGTTGCAAGGTAAGCTATTACTATTCCACTGTAGGTTGAGATTGGGAATGAGGATATGAGACGAAGTATAAATGGATAATGGTCTAGGTACACCCCAAAAAGGGGGGAAGCAGGTGAGAGAAATGTAAGGATGAGATAGAGACAGTTGATACGGTAGTGTGGTTGATATGGACGTTTAGACTACGGACGAAACCCCCCTTCGTGGAAACAAGTTAGTAAAATCGGAAGACCAGCAATAAGCGGATAGGAGTCAGAATGATATTGGATAGCTTAAAGAGCTAATATGAAGGATGGGAATAGCTTTGAAAAGGGAGCTCCCCCGAGGTGCTTATGCGACCCTGTAAGACTAGTTGAACATTCGAGGACGAATGTTCCAAAAGGGGGAAAGATGTTACACCTCGCATTTTTTGCACATTTGAATATTCCGAGCTAATGGCGGGAAGTTAAGGACAAGGTTATAAAATTTTCTCTAGAATGCATAAGTGGCGTATTCATTTCTAGTGGCATGGAATATTAAGGAAAAATTTCGGGTTAAAAATTAATTATGGAAAGTTAAGAGTTCATGAAATTAAAGGTTAAGGTGGAGTGGGCCATAGGGCCACATGTTTTATTATTTATGAAAGTATAAGGTGATAATTTAATCATCTTTGTCATTTTCATGCAAGAAGTTTGAAGAAACTTGGAGGGAAAGAAAAAGAAATTTCTAGAGTATTGGAGAAAAGAAAAATGAAAAAAAAAAAAGAAGAGCACATGATCAGCCATGTGCACATATATTTATATATATATGTGTATAAGATGACAATTAAGTCATCTTAATCAATTGGGACTCCTAGAAATTTCAAGAAAAGAAAAGAAAAGGAAGAAGGAGAAAAACGGCTAAGGAGGGAGGGGCTGGCCGAAACCAGCCCCTTGAGTTTGGTCTTGGAAAAATATTTTCTTCATGTCACTCTACTAATTGGAAGGCTCTCTATCATGTGGAGTGGTTGTTGGAAGAAGTAGATCATTTGTTTGCCACATACAACCATAGTTGAGAATGAAGAAGGCAAGTAGAAAAGGTAAGATTCAATCCTCTTTTACATGTTCTATGGATGCTTTGGACGAGTTATAATGCATGGAAATGAATGAAAATCATGGAAGGTTGTATATTGTTGTGTGGTCGTGTATATGTGCCTTGGTGTAGGTATGAAGAACAAATTTTATTTAGTGTTTGATTGATATTATTATGAACGTTTTAAGCATGTTGTAATGTATTGAAATGAATGAGATGCATGAAATAAAGATGTTGGTGTTGTAGCCGAGAGCATGGGCTGCTTGGTGTAGCCAAAGAATGAACCATTTATTTAGTGTTTGGTTGGTGTTGTTATGGATGGGTTGTGTGTGTATTTTAGCATGTGAAAAATGAATGAAACTCATGCAAGTATGCATGTTGGAGCTTGGCCGAAAATGGGCTGCTTTGGGTAGACATGAAGAGTTAATGTTATTTAGTATTTTTGATTGTCGTTGTATGAATTTTATGGCATGAAATGAATGTTGGATGATCCAAATTGAAGAAGTAAGTGTAGCGGGCTGATTTGGAACGTTATGTGGTTTCAACATAGTCTCTTGAAATAATAATGTAAACGTGTGGAAATGTTGTTAGTTTGGCCGGGATTGTATTCCCGAGATTGTTGTTGATTGAATCGGCCAAGTTAAACTTGGTGGCATGGTATATTTACAGGGAAATCTGTACGAAATTTCGGTAGCCAAGTTTCATCCAAGAATCCAATTCAAAATGCACTGATTCAACATTTGGTAGACATGACCAAATTGTGAATTTTGGCGAGTTTACAACTTGGATTTGGAGTTGCAAAAGGAGCGGAAAGAGGTATGTAAGACTTCACTTCCTTTCTTTGGCATGTCTTAGACATAGTAGGCTTGAACACGGGCCTCGGGGATAATTCCTTTCCTAGAAAACCAAGATTGAAATCGGCTTACTATTCATTCAGTAGAATTGAACTAAGAATTGTGTGAAATGCTGAAAAAGCTTCCTAAACATCTAGAACTTGCATGAACAACACCCGACTGTCCCAAACTCTCATAAGTAATGTTATGAAATGTACTATACGTAAATTGTGTACGCCGCCTCATTTGATCCGAGGTGGGCCCACTATTCCCGAATTCCCTCTTATTGTTCCATTAGGCTTATTTCCGTACTATAGTCAATGAAGGTTTTTGGTTATCATTCCGACCATGAAACGATAGGGCCGTTTTAACTAAACTCTTGACCCCAATGCATGATTTTTCCTCCCTAAAAGTTTACAAGTGTTTTCCAAAATATCCATTTTTCTTCAAAAACCAAGTTTTACAATATTGAACGCCTTAATGACAAAAACGACGATTATGGTTCTATGATGATAATGATGATGCTAGAGATGAGAAAAGTATGATGACTGTTTTCCTAAGATTCCAAAGTACCCGAAATACTGTCCTGTGACCCTATTCTACGCTGTTCATGATGTTGCTTTTCACTGATAGTCTCGCCTTAAAACACTCGTTCCTTCAAGGTGAGACAAAGCGATCCCGGTCAATCCATAATGTAATCGGAGGTTACCGACCTTACGTCACTCCGATAGACACATGACTTTTCTTGGGCTCCCATGCATGCTGTTATTATGATAATGTATATAATACCGGATATTGATGAATGTAAATGTGTGCATTGTATATGTGGGGAATGGGGAGGGCAACTGTGTCCACCTGATTCAGCTGGCTTATCATCCCGGACGCGGGATGCCCGGACGCGGGATTTATGGGAGAGCCGTACGCGGCGTACGTTCTGTGATATATATATTTGTATATAATATGATATACTTGGGACACTCTGTTGGGGAGGGGGGTGGGAGAGCCGATGAAATCGGCGTCTGTAACTGTGAGCAAAAAGCACCGTTTTCCGAAAAGTATCTGTTTTCTATGTACAAAAAAAATAAAAACACCGTGTTCAGAAAAAGGAAAAGCTAGGCATGCATGGCCTCCGCCCTGAGTGGCACACACGGGTACAGGTTACTCCTTTATCCTATGATACTGTCTATGTTTCCATATAGTTATTACTCTGCATGTTTACCGTTTTACACGTGATATGCTCTACAACTCTTACTATGTTGTTACTTGTTCATGTCTTGCATACTCGCACATTGCTCGTACCGACCCCTCTTTTTTCGGGGTCGCGTTCATGCCGCGCAGGTACACCCAGACGGATCGAAGTTAATATAGAAGATGTTCCAGCGAAGTTGGCAAGCTCCATTTGGCCTGGAGTGTAGCCGAGTCAGAGTACACGTGTCAGGAGTTCCGATTACAGTTAGAGACTTTGCAGACACAGTCGTGGGTTTCAGGAGTCAGTTTGTACTACGATACAAGTTCTGTATAGTTACATATTTTATTTGATTCCAAAGCAACAAAGGTTTATTTCAGCAGCCTTATTATGTATACTTGACGTAGAGTTTTCAAAAAAAAAAAATTAGTACGTAGAAAGAGTCAGTGGGTTCGCTCGGCTCCGGTTACGGGGTCGGGTGCCCATCACACCCTAGTGAGATCGGGGTGTGACATAATGATATTAGTATGATGTCGTTATAATATATATTATAAGGTTGTTATTGTGTTCATTGAAGTCGGAAGGTTTTGAAGAAAGTAGTAAATTGAGACCATGCATCTTGAATGGAATATGTGAATTGCTAGTGTGATTGTTGAATTATGTTAATAGTCTGGCCGGGTTTGAATTCCCGGATTGTGGTTGATGAGAAATTGGCTATGTTGAATGTTGAGGATGGTATATTTACAAAGGAAGTGCTGCCGAAATTTCGGTAGCCAAGTGTTTCCTTAAGATTCTAACTCTACGAACCCTAATAAGAGTTTTGGTAAATATGACCAATTTGCGATTTTGACGAGATTGCGACGTGAATTTGGAATAGCTAAAGAAGCGAAAGAGGTATGTAAGGTTTCCCTTCCTTTCTTGGCATGTCTTAGATGTGGTAGGCTTGAATACGTACCTCGGGGACAATCCCTCTCCTAGAAATCCGAGATTGAAAATAGTTACTATTCATTCAGTAAGATTGAACCAAAAGTGCATGAATTGCGAAAGAAATGTCCAAATATCCTAGAACTTGCAAGGATAAGACCCGATTACCCTAAGACCTTCCTGAGTAATGTCATAACACGTAACATATGTAGATAATATACTTTGCCATAAAAATGAAAGTACGAGAATGTTAAACCATTTCTGGATAACCCAATTCTATCATAGGTAACGACTATTCTAAAGATTCTAAGTACAAGGAATTATGTCCTATGATCCCGATGGATGTGTGTGCACCTGACGTACGCATAAGTATAAGTATATTATATGATAGCGAGTCGCAGAAACGCTATAGACGCCGATAAATATACATGATATAAGCATAAGTATATGATAGCGTAATCGAAGCGCTACGTATAGACGTGGTAAATATATATGATATAAGTATATATATATATGACACAAAAAGAATCAGAGCGCTATAGACGCTGATATATATATACGAGATGAGCATATGTATATGATGAAAGAGCCAGGGCGCTATAGACGCCGATATTTATACATGGAATTTTCATATATTTACGGGGAAAATGGAGATAATGGCAGAGCGTTATATACGCATATCCACCCGATCGCCTGGCATTATATGACTTGATATCGTCCCGACGCGGGACGCCCGGACGCGGATGCATATTTATGGTTAAATGGATCGGAAAGGTCGACGCCTCGGCAATATAATATATTCTATTTTTATGTACATGTGTATATATATAAATGAGTAAGGAAAGCTAAGAAAGCACGGCATCTGCCCAAGGGCACTTATATGTACAGGTTATGTTTCTATCCCAGGACTTGAGTGTAATTCTTTTATGTCATTATGCATGATTTATGTTCTCGCGTATTACTATTCATGCCTTACATACTCGGTACACTATTCGTACCGACGTCCCTTCTTGTGGACGCCGCGTTTCATGCCGCGTGTGTCGGCGGACAAGCGGATTTGATCCTTAGGAGCTCTACCGGCCGCACTTGACGGTTTCCGCTTGTTCCGAGCCTCACTTCGTGGTACTCTTTTGTGTGTATTTTCGTTGACGATTTCGACCCTTTCTATGTATAAGTGTATTATGTCTAGAGGCTCGTACGGATATGTACGATCGATTATGTACGGCTTAAATATATGGTATTTTGGCATCTTAACGCTGTTGTATGAAGTGATAGCGAAGCTAACTGGTCTATGTTTATAATGACGCTGCTAATGTTAATGTTCAGTTTGAGAAAAAAAATGCGGCACCGTTCATACGACTTGCTAAAAGGTACAGGTAAAATGATAGGTAAGGGGTGCCCGGTACAAGTATCGGGTACTCGTCACGGCCCCTAGTTGGGTCGTGACAGATATAGAATGAGTATGTTTTTCATAGGCGGGCCCAGCTCGGGTCTACACCCGTCTGTGGGTCCCGCGACGCCCTTTTATGAAATTTCGATAAATTTTGAAAGAAAATGTTGTAATTATTATTCCGATTTCAAATATGACTATTTTACTTATCTTTTGGATTATGACAACGATTTTATGCATATGATTCCTCGCGACTCCGCTCGTGCATTCTGTTATATCCTTGGCGAGTCCCGGCCGGACACGTTGTCGTGCGCATTATGATATACTCCGGTGTTATCTTGACTTATGGTTCACCGAGTTCCTCGCTCGAGGTTCGGGTTCCACTTATATTATATTATGCCGCGTTTAGCGTTATGTCGTGTATGTGATACGTGACGGGATTTGGAGATTTGAAACTATATCTGGTGTTATGTCGTGTTATGACGCCATCGACAGGCGGGCGACCATATTTCCTGTGCCCTATGCATGATTCGTATTTTTAAAGTAACATTTTGATATTTTGGAAATGCATTTACTTATTGTACCTCTATTTCGATCGTCACTCAGATTTGTATACTACATTTTCTGCTTTGCATACTGGCATATGATGATATTTCGCCGACCCCCTTTCTTCGGGGGCGCGTTTCATGCCCGTATATATATATGACGCACGGGTGATCCACCCGTTTAGGACACCCTTCACTAGTTGAGTGCTCTTATTATGCATAGTCATATTTTGGTATATATTCGTCCGTTGCATTTGTATACATTTGTTCGGGGGTACGGCGGGGCCCCCGTCCCGTCATATGATTCCGTTTGTCCGTTTAGAGGTCTCAGGATATGTATGTGGGTCGGCCTATTTCGTATAGGTGTGTTTGTATATGTTGTGTTTGGGGGCGATCCCATTTCCGCCGTGCGCTTCGCTTGCATTTGTATATGTTTTTGGGCCGTTGTGCCATTCGATAGCCTTGTCGACTTTTGTTATATACATGGTTGCGTTTGAAATATGTTTGGTATCTTGGTTTATGATATAATTTGAGACAGTATTTGATATTCGTATATATAAGCCATCCGTGTGTGGCTCGGTTTGACAGGTGTGTTTGGGTGCCCAGATCGGGCACTAGTCACGGCCTACGGGGTTGGGTCGTGACACATTATATTGCAGATTTCATATGATTACAGATTTTACTTGATTTGAGAAAGATGAAAAGCATGTTGTTCTTTGAAAGGCTTTCATTATGCACTCATTTCATGATTTAAGGGCCCAGTATGATTACGAGTATCACGAGGATCAGCGGGTTCGCTCGGCCTTAAGTAAGGGTCGGGTGCCCATCACGCCCTATCGTGTCAAAGGTGACAAATTGGTATCGAGCGAGGTTCGTCCTAGGGGTTGTCTCGCAGTCGTATCCGCAGTCCCGTTTATGGTGTGAAGCACGCCACATTTATAAACAAGGCTACGGGGCATCTAGGTGGTTACTCTTCTTTCACCTCTCGAGATCGTGCCATAGAGCCAAGTCATATGGAATGAGATTCCTTATACTAACCCTTGATTTCGTTAAGAATGGCATCGATAGAAAAAAGTGACTAGCGATATTGGAAGTTACAAAGCACGCAGTAAGCAAAGGTATGAAAGATATATTTGGTAAGATATCGAAGTACGATTGAAATACAAGTTGAAGATTAAAAGGGAAAGTAAACGAGAAAGTGTAATGTGTGCAGCGTTTCGAGTCATACGAGGTATGTTCATCATTTTCGTATTGTTGGATATTGGGAGCCCCGTGTGGTTGTGATATGATATGATATACATATATACATATGTTGGCCCCGTGAGGCATTGTTGGCATTTCGCGTGTGTTTTGAGATAGTACAATTGCTGGAAACTCGCCAAAATTTTCCTAGAAATAAAGAGAGAATGAGATGTGTTTGTGATATGACTTGAAGGGTTGTACTAATAGTAATAATAGGATTTGACCAAGTTACGAGTACGGCTGACATCGAGAAAGGAGTTAATTGCTGAATTGAGGATAATAGTAATTAGAAGGTCGATATCGATATGGTAAAAAGAATTTGGAGAGGGCTTATAATCCTAAGAGATGATTTGGAAAAGGGCTGGTAAACCTTGATGGATATGAATGTATTGATAAGATGTTTGTGAGATATTAAGGATAAAGTCGATGAGAAAGTGTAAAGGTTAAGAAGTGTTACATTATAGGATTGATTACGAATAAGAGATAATGTGAATATAATGAGGATTGTTATGAAAATAAGTAAAGCCTAGCGGAGAAGGTGGCTAAAGATATGATATGATCTAT
>NW_026718539.1:0-13126 GCF_029784015.1 Lycium ferocissimum | reverse complement strand
TAAGGGGTAAGTACTTAATAAGAAAAAAAAGCCTTAGCAGAACCACGCAGCCAGGATATTTCGGCACATACGAAAAAAATGTAACGATGGTCTAAGTCAATTACTAAAATAGAGTTAGTGATGAGGACGGACGAGGCATGGCCGTGGTCGGACTAAGGGTCTCGTCTTGATACGGAGGTAATAAAAGGAGGAGGGAAAGCAAGGTGAGCGTAAGGATTAGTAAAAGCGACGCCGGTTGTCACGACCCAGCGTAGGCCGCGACCTGCGCCCCTATCGGGGACACAAACGACATCCACATCAAATCATCATAATTTACCTTAGCTCGTATATCATATCCATTAATTTAAATGTACGTAAAAATAAATATCAACTCAAGCGGTCGCGGATATAAAGTGCCATATCAAAGTCAGAAAAAGCGGCGGAATATACATCGCCGAACACATATATACACATATGCAGACATATGGGCCGCTGTGGCCCCCAGACCAAACGGGACCGCCTTAGAATACAAATCACAGCCAGAACAAACATACATAGGACCCTCGACCCACATAGATGACTACAAGGCCTCACACAACTCCGACAAACATCGCGACAGGCCCCGTCGTACCCCGCATAGTCCAAATGTACAAAAGCATATACATAGCAAAAGCATATATATACCAACAAACAGTTCCCGATCAAAAGGAGCAATCCAAGATAGCGAGTGTGTAGCCTACACCGGCGGGTCTCCCGGACGTAAATCGGTACTGCGGGCATGAAACGCAGCCCCCGAAGAAAAGGGGTCGCACGAAGGAAGTGCGAGATATAAAGCATAGAGTACAGAAATCCAAACCGCAGGTGAAATGTGAGTACAAAGAGAAAATACCAAATCAAGTATCAAACCTGTGCTAAAACATATGTAAATAATACAAATCAAAATCATGCATAACGCTCGGAACGTGGCTACCACCCGACGCTGGTGCCACAACACAACATACTCCGGAGGTTTCAAATCTCCGTACATACCCCAAACATATCATATCACACATATCATATCGCGACATATCACGTCCGCGAACGAATCATATCATCGCCCATATCACCCGGCCTAACTCCATATACGGTAACCGGCCCTATGGCGAGGTCTCGGAAACCGAAACACAACATACCGCCGAATTTATCATAAGGCGCACGATTACAAAGCCGGCCCGGTACCGGCAAACGAAATCATAATCATTGGCACGCGCAGTAGTGTAAACCGTATGCATATTAAAAGTAAATTTCGTAGCTCGACACATAATTTCATATACATATTCATTAACATTAACGGACTCAAAATAAGTATCGAGTCAATCGGAATTTATATACAAAAGTCGCGGATTCTTAAGTTATCACTTTTTTTTCGAAAAATACATCGTAGGTCATTCTCGGAAAATTTAGTATTATACACAGTGAAAAACGTTCAGATAACATTATAGGACATTTCCAACGGACCTTAGATTCATAGGCAAACGTTTCCTTTTTATATCATACGAAAATGAGACAAGCAAACCAAATGTTATATCCCGTGTTTTTGCACATTCGGGAAAATGTGGACACCATTGTGATTTGTAAGAATAAGGCCATGCTTCGACTTTATGTGGTGTGTATGTTGGTATTTATGGAAAATATTGATACGAGAACACTGGAGAAGGCCTAAGGGTAAAATTGGAATTTTGGAAATTTGTTTCGGGGATTGCAAAATATGATTCGTGAAGAGTTGGGCTAGAAAAAAAAAGGGGAAGTGAAGCCCAAGTACAAAGGGGTGGCCGGCCAACATGCCTTGGCCCAAGCCCATGGCATGTGATGGTCACATGCCAAGTTAATAAGAGGGATATATATATATGTGTGTGTGTTCTCTAGAATTTTCAAGAAAAATCAAAACAAATCAAGAAAAGAAAAGAAAAGGCCATTCGGCCGTGAGAAGAGGAGAGAAAAAGAAAGAAAGAAAAAAATTCTCTAGCCTTCCATCTTGGTCCAAAAATTGTAATTTTCCTATATTCCTACTAAGCTCAAGGTGCTCTTCAAAGTGGCATAATTAGTTTGGCAAGAAGTGGTTTTGGTGGCAAGGAGAACTCATTGGAAGAAGGTAAGGATTTCATGTTTTTTTATGTGTTATGGAAGATTTGTTTGTGTTGTAGTATGAAGAGATGGATAGAGTTCATAAAAATATGAAAACTTTATGATTTGGCCGTGTGCATGCATGTGTTATGTAGCTAAGATTAGTTGATTTTTATGTTACATTCTAGTTGAAGTTGTTGTGTATTCTATATCGGAAATAGAAGTTTGATGATTTTGGTTGAAGTTGTGAATGTTGAAGTGTGACCGTGTGTGTGTTTGTGTTGTAGCCGTGTGTGTACATGTTGTATGCCATGGTGAGTTGAATTTTTGTGTTGTGATCTAGTTGTGGTTATGGTGGAATTCATGTTGGAAATGAAAGTTGAATGAGTTGGGTTGAGGTTGGAAGTTTAGATGTTGGCCGTATAGTAGGGAAAAGTAGAAATGAAAATGAATTAGTTTGTTGATATGTTAATTGTGTTGTGATGATGTTTATAACATGAATATAGGTTAAATGGTTTGAGTTGTTATTGATTTGAAAGTGTGAAGTCGAAATGAGAATTTTTGCATTTTGTCGGAAAGTAGGTTAATGACATTATATTGCGGTTTGTAATGATCGTTGTGGTTGTTGTTGTTGGTCATTGTTGGTTATTTGGAGCCGAGTTGAGTCTCGGGGGTGTATATTTTTAGGGGAGGTGCTGCGAAATTCCGGTAGACAAATATAACCCCACGATTGAAGTGTTAACTCTCATGAATAGTAACTGGTAAAGATGACCATTTGCGATTTTTTTGAAACGGGATTGGAGATTAGCGAGCGTAGGACGTCCGTAAGGTATGTAAAGCCTACCTTTCCTTCTTTGGCATGTCCTAGACATACTAGGTTAAAATCGGGACCTCGGGGATAATTCTGCTCTTGGAAATCCGAGATTGATCTTGAGTACTATTCGTTTAGCGCAATTGAATTATACTCTTTATATTTTGTTGAAAGATTGCTCAAACCTTCATAACTTTCGCTAATGTATCCGAATTGCTCCAAAACTTTCATAGATGACTTTATGGAGTCTAACGTTGGTAATTTATGTCCGCCGCTTCGACTTGACTCGAGGCGGGCCCGCAAGTCCCGAGGCTCCCTTTATTTGGTCTCGTTTGACTCTTTCCCGTCCGATATGAAAAAGGAATATTTGCCTACGATGCTAAGGTCCGTTTGAAATGTTCGATAAGGTTATTTGAACGCTTGTTGCTATGTATGATAATAAATTTTCCGGAAAATGGTCTACGATGTGTTTTTGAGAAATTGATAATTTAAAAGTCCGTAACTCTTGTATACTAATTCTGATTTACTCAATATTCGTTTTAAGCCTTCTGAGGCTATTGTATATGTATATGAAATTACGTGTCAAGTCTGGGAACATACTTTTGATATGCATATGGTTTCTGCACTACTCCGCTCGTGCCAATTATTATGGTTTCGTTCGCCGGTGCCCGGGCCGGTTTTGTGATCGTGCGCATTATGACATATTCGGCAGTATGATGTGTTACGGTTTCCGAGACCTCGCCATAGGGCCGGTTACCGTCCATGGTGTTATGATGTGATATGGCTTCTGATATATTCTGATGATATGATGTGTGTGATGTTATGATGTGTTCGGAGACGTACGGAGATTTGAAAGTTTCTGGAGTATGATGTGTCGTGGCACCAGCATCGGGGGTGACCACGTATTCTGAGCTTTATGCATGATTTTTTATTTGCATTCTGTACATTTGCATTTCGCACAGGTTGATCGGCTACGTCTGTATTTGTTTCTGTATCTCCTGAATCCAGTATGATTCGAGTTATTGTACCTCCTGCTTTACATACTCAGTACTTCTTTCGTACTGACCCCCTGTTCCTCGGGGGCTGCGCTACATGCCCGCAGGTACAGACGCATCGTGCGCCACCGATTTAGGACCTCTGCATTACTGTTGTGCCGGAGTGCTCCTTTGATCCCAGCTTATACTTTTGGTATATACCTTTTCTGTTGTATATCCTGTACATTTGCTACTGTTCGGGTACGGCGGGGCCCTGTCCCGTCATATGTTCATATGTTTTGTTCTGTTTGTAGAGGCCTGTAGTCCTATTTGTGGGTCGTGGGTCCAGTCTGTTTGTATGTGACTCCGGTTTGTTCGTATGTGATTTTGTTTTGCACCCTTAAGCGGCCCCGTATGCCACTATGGCGCCGTATGGCCCACATGTTTGTGTGAGTATGTCTGGGCGATGTACATTCCGCCAGCTTTGATTCTGATGTGATATTTTGACACGGGCGACCGCTTAGGGTAGCATTTGTATGATGTCAACTTTCGATTATCAGTACGAGTTATGTCTGTTAAATCTGAGCATGCCTTATCTTGATGATTCGGTTCGTAAGTTTGTTTGGGGTGCCTGTGTAGGGCACCAGTCACGGCCCACGGGGCTGGGTCGTGACAAAAGTGGTATCAGAGCGGTTTGTCCTCGGAATGTCTACAGGCCGTGTCTCGTAGAGTCTTGTTTATCGGTGTGTTGTGCACCACATCTATAAACAGGAGGCTATAGGACATTTAGGGTGTTTCCACTTCTTTGGATCTTAGATCGTGCGATAGAGCTGTGCTATTAAGATGATTCTTTTCTGATCGATTGTTGTATTTTTCAGTGATGCCTCCAAAGAAGGCAACGGCTGCCCAGAAGGGCAAAGCAGTGCCAGAGACGGGAGAGACTAGCCGGGCTCAGAGGGTTACTAGGGCCCGCGCTCAGACTATGCCTGATGTTGTGCCCCGGTCAGAGGGTTCTACTGTACCATTATCGGAGGGGCCGGGAGCAGCTCCACCATTAGCTCCACAGGCCCCAGCCCCCCAGCCGGGTACTGAGGACAGGACGTTAAGGGAGGCTGTACAGTTATTGACGACTATAGTAGCAGGACAGGCTCACGGACGCAGACCGAGGGGTGATGATGATGACAGACGTGACACTCGAGGGTCCGTGATTTCTTGACATGTAGCCCCCGCAGTTTTTCGGGTCTAAGCCCGACGAGGACCCCCATGACTTCATTCGGGAGATGAGGCGCTCATTGGGACTGGTCAGGGCCTCAGAGACCGAGTCGGTCGAGCTAGCCTCACACAGGTTACGGGGTATTGCTCTTAATTAGTACGAGTCCTGGGAACTATCCCGGGGTGAGGGTGCTGCCCGACTCGCGGGACGAGTTCACACGCGCTTTCCTCCGCCATTTCTTGCCCCCGAGCCGCGAGGGCGAGAGTTGATAGATTTTTGCGTATAAAGCGGAGGGGTCGGAGTGTTCGTGAGTATAATCTTGAGTTTGATTCTGCGGCCCGGTATGCCCCTACTATAGTGGCGGACATGGGCGATCGGATGCACCGGTATGTGCTCGGGCTGGATCGTTACTTGGTTGACGCCTGTATGTCGATGGCGGCGCAGACAGATATGGATATTGCTAGGTTACAGGCCTACGCTCAGGGGATGGAGGACCGGCACCGAGCAGACCAGGCCAGCAGAGATCGTGATAGGAGGCCGCCCAAGAGGGCGTGTCCCGCTCGGGTATTTTGGAGATTCTAGAGGCGGGCGGCCTCGGTCACGACGATCGGGTGGATATTTCCCTCCGTCAGGTCAGGATATACAGTCTACCGGTAGGCGATTTGATGGCGCGGGACCGTCCAGGACAGACCACAGTTCCAGAGCCCCAGGTCCTCAGGCTAGCAGAGGTCCCAGTCAGACTAGGCCACCTATGCCCCGGTGTTCATATTGTGGGAGGTCGCACCCAGGGGAGTGCTACCGGGCTACAGGGGCCTGTTTTTCTTGCGGCCGCCAAGGTCATATTATGCGAGATTGTCCGTGGGTGGGCAGTCCTGGTGGTGCAGCACAGCCGACGGGTTCGATTCTTGCCGGTTCGTCGGCTACTCCGCCGGCTATGCGCCCTGCGGGGCGAAGTATGCCAGCTCCAGCAGGCCGCGGCAGAGGCCGTGGCGGAGGTTCTGATCTTAGCGGTCCTTCGAACCGCATATATGCTTTGACTGGTCGGCAGAACTCAGAGGCATCGCCAGACGTAGACCCAGGTACATTATTAATCCTTTCTTGATGAATATGTGTACTGATAGACCTATGTTCCATTATAGTACGTGATTTTCTCCTTCTGTGTGTTGGTAAAAGTAAGGTAAAAATCCGAGTCAGCAGAATCATCTGAGATGGCCATATATACGGGCAGGAGTCGAATATAGGGAATTTGGAAGGCTAAGACGGTAGACCATATAGACAGGAGGTAAACGACCCCTTTAGATCGGAGTGGGACCCGCTATGAGAACTTTCCGAAAAATTTGTTAAGACCCCGATTTGACCTGGAATTACGTGACAAAGGTTGTGTGGGGGAGTGGACGTGACTATCCCAACATGAAGACACTAAAATGCTTTAAAGCTTCGAGGTTAAGCGTGCTGGGGCCAGAGCAATTTCGATGGGTGACCCCCCTGGGAAGTATGTCAAGAATTTTTCACAAATGTAGATATGGAGACTAAATGAGAACTCGGGGCAACTTAAGTGGAATTTGAGTGTGTGGGGTAATTAGAGGTCGAAAAAGAATTACACAGATTAAGACAGACGAGATCGAAGAAAAAGAAGGAAACTTTCGTAGGTCCCTGAAGCGTTGGTAAAAGTAGTCTGGCTCTGATCGCGATTCTGTACGCCAAATTTCTGCGTCCCTGTTTTCAATAAAGCTCTATCTACTATACCTCTGTGTTTCTGAATCTGATCACGTTTCTGTCTAATATGCCTCTGTACGTTCGACTCCGATCACAATTCTGTCCGATATACCTCGATACGTTTGACTCTGATTTCAAATCTGTCCGATAAATCTCTATACGTCTGACTCCGATTATGGATCTGTCCGACATACTTCTATGCGTCTGATTCTGATTACGGATCTGTCCGACATAGTTCGGTACATCTGATTCTGATTATAGGTCTGTCCGATATGCTTCTGTGCGTCTGGCTCAGATCACGAATCTGTTTGGTGTGATGTATGATTACGTTCCTGTCCGCTACACTTCTGTACTTCTGATTCTGAATATGACCCCGTCTGCCATACTTCTGACCTTTTGGTTCTGACAAAGATTCTGTTCGCCATATATCTTACTTGAGGTTGTACGAATCCCTAGACTAATAAGGATTTCGAATGATAGAAGGACTTGGAAAGTGAAGGCTCTTACAATTACTTCGATCAAGGGTGAGTATGTAATTGGCAAGGTGACCTCCCCGACCTATCATGGTTCCCTACGCGGTGGATTCAACATTCGAGGACGAATGTTTTAAAGGGGGGGAGAATGTTATATCCCGTGTTTTTGCACATTCGGGAAAATGTGGACACCATTGTGATTTGTAAGAATAAGGCCATGCTTCGACTTTATGTGGTGTGTATGTTGGTATTTATGGAAAATATTGATACGAGAACACTGGAGAAGGCCTAAGGGTAAAATTGGAATTTTGGAAATTTGTTTCGGGGATTGCAAAATATGATTCGTGAAGAGTTGGGCTAGAAAAAAAAAAGGGAAGTGAAGCCCAAGTACAAAGGGGTGGCCGGCCAACATGCCTTGGCCCAAGCCCATGGCATGTGATGGTCACATGCCAAGTTAATAAGAGGGATATATATATATGTGTGTGTTCTCTAGAATTTTCAAGAAAAATCAAAACAAATCAAGAAAAGAAAAGAAAAGGCCATTCGGCCGTGAGAAGAGGAGAGAAAAAGAAAGAAAGAAAAAAATTCTCTAGCCTTCCATCTTGGTCCAAAAATTGTAATTTTCCTATATTCCTACTAAGCTCAAGGTGCTCTTCAAAGTGGCATAATTAGTTTGGCAAGAAGTGGTTTTGGTGGCAAGGAGAACTCATTGGAAGAAGGTAAGGATTTCATGTTTTTTTTATGTGTTATGGAAGATTTGTTTGTGTTGTAGTATGAAGAGATGGATAGAGTTCATAAAAATATGAAAACTTTATGATTTGGCCGTGTGCATGCATGTGTTATGTAGCTAAGATTAGTTGATTTTTATGTTACATTCTAGTTGAAGTTGTTGTGTATTCTATATCGGAAATAGAAGTTTGATGATTTTGGTTGAAGTTGTGAATGTTGAAGTGTGACCGTGGGTGTGTGTTTGTGTTGTAGCCGTGGGTGTGTACATGTTGTATGCCATGGTGAGTTGAATTTTTGTGTTGTGATCTAGTTGTGGTTATGGTGAAATTCATGTTGGAAATGAAAGTTGAATGAGTTGGGTTGAGGTTGGAAGTTTAGATGTTGGCCGTATAGTAGGAAAAGTAGAAATGAAAATGAATTAGTTTGTTGATATGTTAATTGTGTTGTGATGATGTTTATAACATGAATATAGGTTAAATGGTTTGAGTTGTTATTGATTTGAAAGTGTGAAGTCGAAATGAGAATTTTTGCATTTTGTCGGAAAGTAGGTTAATGACATTATATTGCGGTTTGTAATGATCGTTGTGGTTGTTGTTGTTGGTCATTGTTGGTTATTTGGAGCCGAGTTGAGTCTCGGGGGTGTATATTTTTAGGGGAGGTGCTGCCGAAATTCCGGTAGACAAATATAACCCCACGATTGAAGTGTTAACTCTCATGAATAGTAACTGGTAAAGATGACCATTTGCGTTTTTTTTACGAAACGGGATTGGAGATTAAGCGAGCGTAGGACGTCCGTAAGGTATGTAAAGCCTACCTTTCCTTCTTTGGCATGTCCTAGACATACTAGGTTAAAATCGGGACCTCGGGGATAATTCGCTCTTGGAAATCCGAGATTGATCTTGAGTACTATTCGTTTAGCGCAATTGAATTATACTCTTTATATTTTGTTGAAAGATTGCTCAAACCTTCATAACTTTCGCTAATGTATCCGAATTGCTCCAAAACTTTCATAGATGACTTTATGGAGTCTAACGTTGGTAATTTATGTCCGCCGCTTCGACTTGACTCGAGGCGGGCCCGCAAGTCCCGAGGCTCCCTTTATTTGGTCTGTTTGACTCTTTCCCGTCCGATATGAAAAAGGAATATTTGCCTACGATGCTAAGGTCCGTTTGAAATGTTCGATAAGGTTATTTGAACGCTTGTTGCTATGTATGATAATAAATTTTCCGGAAAATGGTCTACGATGTGTTTTTGAGAAATTGATAATTTAAAAGTCCGTAACTCTTGTATACTAATTCTGATTTACTCAATATTCGTTTTAAGCCTTCTGAGGCTATTGTATATGTATATGAAATTACGTGTCAAGTCTGGGAACATACTTTTGATATGCATATGGTTTCTGCACTACTCCGCTCGTGCCAATTATTATGGTTTCGTTCGCCGGTGCCCGGGCCGGTTTTGTGATCGTGCGCATTATGACCTATTCGGCAGTATGATGTGTTACGGTTTTCGAGACCTCGCCATAGGGCCGGTTACCGTCCATGGTGTTATGATGTGATATGGCTTCTGATATATTCTGATGATATGATGTGTGTGATGTTATGATGTGTTCGGAGACGTACGGAGATTTGAAAGTTTCTGGAGTATGATGTGTCGTGGCACCAGCATCGGGGGTGACCACGTATTCTGAGCTTTATGCATGATTTTTATTTGCATTCTGTACATTTGCATTTCGCACAGGTTGATCGGCTACGTTGTATTTGTTTCTATCTCCCGAATCCGCATGATTCGAGTTATTGTACCTCCCTTTACATACTCGGTACTTCTTTCGTACCGACCCCCGTTCCTCGGGGTCGCGTGACATGCCCGTGTGCGTACGCATCGCGTGTACGCCACCGCTTAGGACCTCTCGTTCGCTCGTCTGGAGTGCTCCTTGATCCGGAGCTTATACTTTTGGTATATACCTTTTCTGTTGTATATTCTGTACATTTGCTACTGTTCGGGTACGGCGGGGCCCTGTCCCGTCATATGTTCATATGTTTTGTTCTGTTTGTAGAGGCACAGTCCTATTTGTGGGTCGTGGGTCCGCCTGTTTGTATGTGACTCCGGTTTGTTCGTATGTGATTTTGTTTTGCACCCTTAAGCGGCCCCGTATGCCACTATGGCCGGTATGGCCCACATGTTTGTGTGAGTATGTCTGGGCGATGTACATTCCGCCAGCTTTGATTCTGATGTGATATTTTGACACGGGCGACCGCTTAGGGTAGCATTTGTATGATGTCAACTTTCGATTATCGCGCACGAGTTATGTCTCGTTAAATACGAGCATGCCTTATCTTGATGATTCGGTTCGTAAGTTTGTTTGGGGTGCCCGTGTGGCACCGATCCACGGCCCAAGCGGGTGGGTCGTGACACCAAATAAGGGAATTCTCGAGACTTGCGGGCCCACCTCAGGTCAAGTTGAGGCGGCGGACCTAAATTACAAACATTAGGCTCCATAAAGTCACCTATGCGAGTTTCTGAGCATTTGGACACATTAGCAAAGGTTATGGAGGCTTGAGCATTCTTTTAACTAAATATAAAGATTATAGTTCAATTGCGGCGAATGAATAGTATGCAAACTCAAACTCGGATTTCCAAGAGCACTTATTCCCGAGGTTCCGATCTTCACCTAGTATGACTAGGACATGCCAAAAGAAGGAAAGGTAGGTTTACATACCTTACGCGCGTCTTACGCTCGCTTAAACTCAATTCCCGTTTCGCCCGAATCTACAAATGGTCATATTTACCAATTATGAGTTAGAGATTCTAAGAATTCAACTTAAGGTCATGTTTGTCTACCGAAATTTCGGCAAGACCTCCCATACATATGACATCCCGAGAATCATCTCGGCTCAAAATATCAACAACAACAACCCAACAACAACAACAATCATCACAAACTACATTATGGCACAAATAGTCTCCTTTCTACATAGTTCAATAATTTCCATCCAAACTTCACATTATCAAACTAATATCAACATTTTCCATATTCATTAACTAATTCAATATTATTCAAATATATTCCAATAACGTTCCAAACAATATTCACAAATTCAAGCATTCCCGCCACTTTCCATATTTTATCCAAAGCTTCTACAAATGCCACAATGCTTCCAATCACATTGTTTTCCTTCCAAACTCACTAACAACAACCATAATTAACATTTAGGACTTTAATTCCATACTTATATAAAAGTCATATAAATTCACATAATTTCTCATAATTACATACAAGCAATTCCAATGCCAATTCAAGTCATTAAACCTTTATTTGCATTACTAAGGTCACAACAACACAACTAACAAACTAATTGAACTTGAATTCATTCTTCCTCGACCAACATGGCTCACGGCCAAGCATGTTATTCACACACACACGCCATGCACACACACACCACACTTCCATAATTCTCATCCACTTCTAATCATTATAACATGCAAACTTATTCCATAACTTAAAACATAAAATTCATACCTTTTTCTTCAAATTTCAACTTTCCACAAACATCGCTCTTTTGCTAAACTAATTATACCACGTTGAAGAGCGTCTTGAGCTTGTTAAGAATTCAAGAAGAACAAGATTTTTGGATTGAAGTTGAAGACTTGGAATTTTTTCTCTCTTTCTCTTGTTCGGCCGAATGGCCCTTTTGATGTTGCTCTCAAATTGTTTGATTTTTCTTGAAGTTTCTAAGGATGAGCATATATATATGCATGCTCCCTTAATTAATGAGGCACATGTTCATCACATGCTTGGGCTTGGGCCAAGCACATGGCCGGCCACCCTAACCATTTGGGCCTCAATTTATTTCTTGTATTAATTGAGCCCAATTCATTAAAATCTCGTTTTGTAATTTTCGAAACTAATTTCCGAAATTCCAAGTTTTGCCCTTGGCCTTCCTCCATATTTCCACACCAATATTTTTCATAAGCAACATGGACATAGTAACTAGAATCAAAATATTAACTTATGTCATACAAGTCACAATCATTTCAAAATTTCCGAATAGGCGAAAACACGGGATATAACATCCTCCCCCCACCCCCCCTTTTATAACATTCGTCCTCGAATGTTAGACTAGTCTCACTGTGGCCTTATAAGCATAACGGGGGAGTTTCTTTTTTATAGATAGTACATATAAATCATTTATTCCTTAATGCAATAAATTTAAGAACTTAAATTAATTGTGGGTGCAAGGAACAAGTAAGGATATTTCTTTTTCATTTCATTCTCCGCCTCCTGTGTCATTTCTTCGCGGTTATTATTCCGCCATAGGGACTTTCACGGAAGGCACATCCTTAGTGCTAGCTCCTTATTTGTCGATCGAGAATAGCTACGGGTTACTCTTCATAAGATAAGTGTTATATCGATTTTTGCATATTTGGAAAACTTGAACATAATTTTGGTTTGTGAGAAATAAGGCCAAATTTGATTTTTCTTAGTAAGTGTTAATGCCGGTTATGGAAATTTGAACGTGAAAACACCGAATAAGGCCTAAGGGCAAAATTGGAATTTTGGAAATTTGCTTCGGAAATTTTAAGGCATGACTTATGAAGAATTGGACCAAAAAAAAAAAATAGAAAACAAAGGCCCAGCTAGGGAGGCCCAACCGGCCATACCATGGTCCAAGTCCATGGATTAATTAATTCCCATGTGATTAATATGTTATAAGAGAGGAGAGACTCAAGAACTTTCAAGAAACATAGAGAGAATCAAGAAAGAAAAAAAGAGCATTTCGGGTTTGAGGGAAAGAAAGAGAGAAAAAGAAGAAAAATTTGTGGAGCTCTAATCCTTGCCATAAAAATCTTGTTCTTTTGAATTTATAACAAGTTCAAGCGCTCTTCAACGTAGCATAATTGGTTTGGCGGAAAAGCTTCGTTTGTGGAAGATTGAAATTTCAAGAAAGGTAAGAATTCTTTGTGTTCATGATTTGGACATGAATTCATGTGTTATGATGATTTGAATTGAACAAGAATCATAAAAGTGTGGTGTGCATGCATGGCATGTGTATGAAAGGCATGTTTGACGTGTGCGTGTAGGTGGGGATGTGATGAATTAATGTTATTTAGTTTGTTGTTGTGTAGT
>NW_026718538.1:0-14031 GCF_029784015.1 Lycium ferocissimum | reverse complement strand
TAAATACGTGATGGAATACGGACCGTAAACTGAAATACGGTCCGTAAACTCACTGCCGTAAATCACCATCTTCCCAACTTGACTTTCTTGCTGAAATCTTTAATACGACCATGGAATACAGCCCGTATTGTGGAATACGGTCCGTAAACGCATTTACGACCTGTTCTACACTTATTCGTGATCAAGTCAAATCGTTCCTTTTTCCTGAAAAATACTAGAAAACACGTAAAATCACATAGACTTGCTTAAAAACAAGTAAAACTTATAGCTAAAAAGCATCGATTGTGGCGTAAAATCACGCCACATCAGTGGGCCAACTTGTTATGAAACGCATCCTTCCGCACCAAGAAGAAGCGAGGGGAAAATTCGCCCCAAATTGGCAGGGCCCTTATGTTATCAAACGGTGTTGTCAAAGGGAGCTTTGCGGTTGTCGATATAGAAGGAAAGGTGGCTGACATAGCCATTAACGCAGACTCAGTCAAAAGATTTTATGTTTGATATGCTTTCACTTCGACGCTACGGTACTTGGCATTTTCAGGTTGGGATGACGAAAGGCTATCGTTCTCACTATCCAAACACCGGTCACCCCTTTCTAGCCCTGTTGAGCTTTGTTTACATTTTCTTTGTTTTCCCCTCTTTGGAACTAATGTAGAGCCAAAAAAAAAAAAAAATAATACAAAACAAAACAAAACAAAACAAAAAAACAAAAAAAAATATCAAAATCAAATGTGTTTCATTGAACTACGTTCGACCTGATTCCTAAAGGATACGTAGGCAGCCCTATTTCGGGATTCGGTCCCACCACTGAAAAGAAAAGAAAAATCATATTCTCCTAGTATTCGAAGAAACTGGGACATTTTTTTTTTCTCTTCCAGATATTTCATAAAAAGGTTCCAAAGTTGTAATTCAATCTATGATTCTTTTGCCTTTCCCCTTTAAGACCTTCTAATCGATCTTTGAGAATGCCAAATTAGCATGCCACTACTATGGTGATGTATACAACACTTTATTTGAGCGCAAAAGAAAAAAAAATGAGAGAGTCTTACTGGTGAAAACCCTTACGGGCACTATAAGGCGATAGTAAGTTAAAAAAAAAATTAAAAAATTAAAAAAATGAGAGAGTCTTATTGGTGAAAACCCTTACGGGCACTATAAGGCGATAGTAAGTTCAAAAAAAAAAGAGAGTCTTATTGGTAAAAACCCTCACGGGCACTATAAGACGATTGTGAGTTCAAAAAAAAAAAAAAAAAAAAAAGGAAAAAAAAAGAGAGTCTTATTGGTGAAAACCCTCAAGGGCCCTATAAGATGATTGTAAATTGAGAGAGGTTAGTTGGTGAAGACCCGCAAAGGGAACCATTGATCGAATGAGTTTCTTCTATTCCGGCATGAATACGATCTAGGTAGAGAGCTCGGTTTTGGATTGAAGGGTACTATATTTTGAGATTTAGACAGCTCAGACGGATCAAGCGTTCAGTCCAAAATGCATGTCATGATTCATTGAAGTCGGCATATACCTCCAGATAAGTCTTTTCCCTCTTTCCCCGAAAAGGACACCTTTTTGTTTAAACATAACTCCTTTTATTTTTTATTTTTTATTTTTTGTCATTTTCTTATCCTTATCTCTAGTATGTTCTTTGAGTCCCTTTCGGTATAAACTTGCTTCAAGTTCAAGAGCAAAGAAAAGGCTGCAAAATTGACTACAGTTTCCTAGCGGTATAGAGCAAAAACTATTGGGCACGCACCGCATCGGCAACGGCATGAAGCCATTTGTGATCTATCCAGGAAAGTGAACTGCCCGAAAAGCAAAGCATTGTTTCGAGGTACTAGGGAGAAGGATCACCACAACAAAAAATTCGCTCTAAGAATAAGATCGGTTACACCGCATACACAAAATGATACTGGGTACAAAATAGTCAAGGTAGGCATTGAAAGATCAAGGTCTCTCGCAAGCAAAGATAGTTTCTGAGGAATTTGGTCTATCACCATCAGCCTCATTTTTCTTGAAGTGGGATAGGCTCTAAGACAATTTCCACAGCGAGTGAAGGCCACAAACCGACCACCATTTTAAGACTAACAAATTTTTCTTTGATTGAAAACAGGGGCAAAGAAATTTCGGAAAACCATTCTTAAAAAAGACGAACGCCATAAAGTGAAGTTCTCAAATTTTTGTTTTTCTTTTGATATGCATATAATCATGTTATTATTGATTGTATTTTAGGGAACAAAAATCCCTACTTTTTTTTCATAACTTCACAGGGTACGACACTCCCCGGTTGCATTTTAGGGAACTAGAACCCCTGCTTCTTTTTTATGACTTCACAGGGTACGACATTCCCTGATTACGTTTTAGGGAACAAAACCCCTACTTTTATGATGCCTTCACAGGGTATGACATTCCCTGGTTGCATTTTAGGGAACAAAACCCCTATTTCTTTTCATGTCTTCACAGGGTACGACATTCCCTGGTTGCGTTTTAGGGAACAAAAATCCCTATTTTTCTCATATTTTCATAGGTTGACTACCTCAGAATAAAGTCATGTTTTCATAGGTTGACTACCTCTGAATAAAGTCACATTTTCATAGGTTGACTACCTCCGAATAAAGTCACATTTTCATAGGTTGACTACCTCAGAATAAAGTCATGTTTTTAAATTTCAGGTTAAATAAAGTTATATTTTTAGCCTCCAAATAAAGTCATATTTTTAGGTCGTTTTTGAATTTCAGCATATTTTCGGGTTGACTACCTCGAGAATACGGCACGTATTTAAAAATTCGGGTTGACTACCTCCAATAAAGTCATATTTTCAGGTTGACTACCTCAGAATGCAGTCACGTATTTAATTTCAGGTTGACTACCTCCAAATAAAGTCATATTTTCAGGTTGACACCTCGGACATATTTTTAAATAAAGTCATATTTTCAGGTTGACTACCTTAGAAATAAAGTCATATTTTTCATAGGTTGACTACCTACCTCGGAATAAAGTCATATTTTTTTCAAACTTTCATATTTTTAAATTCGTTGACTACCTCCAAATAAAGTCATATTTTTAGGTTGACTACCTCGCATATTTTCACAACAATATTTAAAATTCGGTCTACCTCGTAAAGTCATATTTTCATAATTTCACACGTTGACTACCTCCAAATTTTCATAGTCTACCTATTTTTTTCAAACTTTCGGAGATCATGTTTTTACTTGACTACCTCAAAATAAAGTCATATTTTTTAAATTTAAGGTTTTTTAAATTTCACGTTGACTACCTCCAAACATAGTCAATAAATTTCGAGTTGACTACATAATATTTTTAAATTTTAGGTTGACTACCCTCAGAATATAGTCATGCTTTCAGGTCGACTACCTCCAAATAAAGTCATGTTTTTAAATTTCGAGTTGACTACCTCCGAATATAGTCCCAAGTGGTTTATGATTTTGCTAACACTCACAAAATTTTCCTAGTACAAACTGGGGCAGAAAAATTTTGTTCGTTTTTGTTTGTCTTTGATGGATTGCAGGTTCGCCCGCAAGCACAAAATTGATATTCAAGAATGAAGTTCCATATTTGGTCAGAGAAAGAAGAATGTTCAATCTCGAAGGCAGCTAGAGTTAGCTTTGAAACATAAAGCGGCCCAACGTCTCAAGATACATTTTCTCAACTTCTAATCAAGAAACAAGCATCCAAGAATATTCTACGAACTATTATTTGGAAGAGCATCAACAACTCATTCCAAGTTGCAAGTTGAAATCTCAAATTCTAACTTCAGGAATCATACTTTGAGATCAAGGTACCCACTGAATGAAGGTGAGGTGATAACTGAAGATCCAAGTGAAGGTCTAAAGGAAGGTTCAAGATAAGTAGAGTAAATAGGATCTTGTATTTTCTTTCTTCTTTTGTTGTATTTTTCATTTCTTTAATGTAATAACAGGAGCCACGAACCGGAACCTCGAAGGAACCTCACTCGATCCTCCAACTCATCATTCCATCCTTTTACCCATTTGAACTATACGTGACCTGATTCCCTTATAACCCGGGATATGTAGGATGCCCAAAACTAGGACTCGGTCACATCCTTTTTCTTTTATTTCTTTTCGTCTTTCAAATAATGGTCAGGTCAAAAATTAGTCACAGTGTTCACTTCTTTGCTTGAAAACTCTTCATGTTTCCAAGCAAAGAGGGACATTTTGTAAACACCTAATTTTTTACCAACATAAGTTTTTATACAATTTTTAGCGTTTAAATATTTCTTTTAGGTTTAATTAAATATTTTAATTTTTATTTCATTTTTAGTAACTTTTATTTTAAAAATTGAAATCTTCAAAAATAGAATCACATTTTAGGATAAGTCTTGTTTTTCTTTCAAAAAAAAGGAAAGAAAAGAAAAATTACAAAAAATATATTTTTCTTCTAATTTGGGTTAATAAATAAGCTAGTATTTTCTTCTTAGTTACATTTTTTTTTGGACTAGCTCTTTAGCTATTCTGTATTCTTATTAGTAAACATAGTTAGTTAATATTCTTTTTTTTTCTATCTTTATATTTTAAACATAAAAAGGAAAAAAAAGTAAATCAAAACCTAACCTAAAACATAAACTCACCAGCACTTACGTTACCCTATTCCTATCCACCCAAAAAATAATTCAAAAAAACTAATCCCCTTAACCCCCTTTCCCTAATAACTCTCAGCAATACTTGTCTTCCATTCTCTCACTCCCTCACGTTCACCCTTATCTCTCTCACCATAAAACTCTCAACCAAACCCAATCCTAATAAAAAACTAGTTCCCTATCCTTTAGAACCATCAACCGTAATTATCCCTTAAAAATCCTACTCCCTTACACCTCTTTAATCAGCAACAACATACAACTATATATACTCCCATATCATACAACTTATAGAGGACACATCAGAAGCAGTAGAGAAAAAAAAAGTAAAACAGAAAAAGAAAAACAGTGAGCAAAAAATATAGAGAGGAAAAATACTTAGAGCAATTTAGGTGTTTCGAAAAGGTTTTATTCGAGTACGAGGTTTTCGTTTGAGGTTTCCGCCGAGTTCAAAAATTTTCCGGTCGAGCTTCGTTTAGTCATCTAAGATCGTTGTTCTGATTTGCAGAGACATTTGAGGTTCAATTTCAATCTCATTCTCATTTGTTCAACAACTCCTTTATTAAACATATACATATGAAGTTATTTCTTTGTACGTGAATATGCATGTTTTAAAATTTTCTATTTTTTTTTTCATTAATTTGCAACGAACTATTCAGTGATTATCACGTTTGTATGAGTTTTTTTTTTATTAAACTAATTCTGGTGGCATTGTGCATGGTATCATTAATGAAGTATTTCATTAGAATACACCTGAATGTTAAATGATTATTATTGAAAAGATGGTTCAGGATTTAAGCAAAGAGTATGTAGCTTTTATATAGATTAATGCTCAAATAATATGATTATCGCAACGAGTTTAAAGGTTCTATTTTACTTTTCTATTCACTATTTTTTTTATGAATCAAAGTTTTGTTTGAAATATCCGTTAGGATTGGTTAAATCTTTTTGTATATAATGGTTTATTATAAAGAAATACTCGTCCAAGTATTCTTTTATGGCTGTTTTAGTTCATGATTTTCGTTTTGTTAAGAACATGTGGTTACTGCTGAGAATTGTTAGTTCCTTCTTGAGACTTATTACTTGTGAAGTTTGTATAAATTTATCCATGAATATCGACACATTACGTTGAAGCCTCTTCATTCTGCAATTATTTTTTTATTGACGTGCTTTTTCTTATTTTATTTTTGTGCGTGTGTTCATCAATTAAAGGGCTGGTCCAGTGTGTTAATAAGCCAAGATATATAGTTTAAGCCTATCTAGAAGTAGTATTCTAATGGTAAAACAGTGGTTTGAGGTTCAAATATTTGGAAACTTAAGAAAAATTTACGTGGAAGTTTTGAAACATAATTGACCAACATAGTACTGTGATCTTTTCCTCTTTACTGTTTGGTCTTCATCTTTATATTATAATATTTGGATGTGTATTTGATTGGATATATCTTACCATGATAATTGTTAAGGACTGCGGGTATTTTAATCTTTACTTAGCCATGTAACTTTGGGCCAAAATTGATTTATGGCCTAGCTAATTGTTTAAATGTGAGATGAGCGAGATGGGGTGCGAATTATTTCAAACCCCGTTGTCAAGTATAAAAGAAAATAGCGGAAAAACCAATTGTAAGGGAGCGGGATGGGTTGTAAATTTATTCAAAATCCATTATCAAAGAGTGAAAAGGGACAAAATAATTGTCTTGGGTTAATTACACCTTTTGACTTAAGATTTTAAATAAAGATAATCACCATTGTTTAAGTAAGGCGAGTAGGTTAAAAATTCTAGGTGCGATACGCAAGTTAAGGTCGCGTTTACGCGTCTAACTGGCGTAAGTCGAGGCTGAGGTCGCAACTACGCGTCTTAGTCAAGACTAGTAAAAGGTCAATAATATTTAAGCGAATCATAGGCATAGCTAAATAAACACATTTTATTCAAAATAATTTAAGCCGAACACAAGTTGATAAAGCGACCGTGCTAGAACCACGGGACTCGAGGGGTGCCTCACACCTTCCCCTCGGTCAACAGAATTCCTTACCCGGACTTTTGTTTTCGCAGACCAATAAAAATAGAGTCATTTCCTTTTGATTAGGATTCATAAGGTGACTTGGAACACCAAAACTCAATTCCAAGTGGCGACTGCGTAACAAATAAAATAATCCCTCTTCAAAATGTCACTTTAATTGGAAAAACCCTTTTAAATAAATCTAAAACTAATTAATTTGTTTTTATTTTTATTACGGAAAAAAAGGGGTGTGACAGTTGATGGTGCACAACTCACCTTGGTTCCCATGATTTTGGCAGAAATACTTCGAGCCCTGGGGAAGTGTAAAAGAGGTGAAACAAATTTCTTTGAGGGTTGCAATCTTCTCCTACAAATGTGGGCGATGGAACATTTTTACCAACGTCCAAACATGGCAGACATATGCTTCAGTGATTCAAACAAAATTAGCAGCTTTTATGAAAGAACAAAACCGTTTGTATCCCCAGTTGGCACTAATGACTGGTATGAATTCTTGGCTTCCCGAACTGGCGATCAGATCCAATGGAAATACCCTTTGCTATCACGTACCACAGCCTACATAAGAGGTAGAAGGCTTTACTATATTGAGCTTATTGGGTTGAAAGGCCTCCAGCATACGCTCCAAAGACGCGTACTCGGCCGGTTCGGCCTAGACCAAGTAATCCCTCTTCAAGCTAACATGAGTGGCTCCGAAATTCTTTTTGGGCCAGACTTCAGAGTTCCCAGGGCTGGTCAGATTCTCGAGGAATGGATTAATATTAATCCAATAAGTATTGAATGACCCGCGGGAGGTACCCCGAATATCACGCGTGGCTTCAAGAAGACAATGGAAACATAGATCCTTGCCCAACAGGTGAGCCAGGCTTCGAAGATATTGGGAAGACAATTTGGATAAGACATGCTCGCTTGGGGACTATGGTTGTCACTCCCGAGCTCAAATGGCGAATATAATGCAGTATTTGGAGAATGCGGGAGCAGGTCCTAGCAATGATGGGGCGTCATCTTCATTTCCACCGCCAGCGTGATCAAGTGCAAAGATTTAGGCCAAGTCTTAGGATTATTTTTACATTATGCCACTTTTGATGTATTTTAAATTATTGTCTTATCGATGTACTCGCTTTATTATTTCAATGAACTTGGCCTTTTATTTCCCAAACTCAAGTGTCTCAATTTAATGGCTTGGATCACTCTATCATAATCTCGAATATTTGGCATTAGGCCCACCTTTGGCACAAAAGAGGTCCCATGCATAATAGGTCGTGCTATGATTTTTCTTTTGCTATGTGATTTGTTTGCTATGCGATATATGCTTTTTTCAACATTAATTGTTTATGTTAATAGCATTTTATTAAAATAGCAATTACTCGCACGATACTAACGTAGTTTTCTTCATTTTTGAAGGTTTTCTTTTATTTTGATTATTTCCCCAAAGGTTGATTCGTGTTGACTGCGAACTGGCGGATCACCCGTACTTCACAAGATCAAAAGCACGAACATCCGACAACATGAATGATTCGAGGGTATCCAACGTAATGGCTTTGGGACTTATCACCGTTTCGAGAGACGAACCTGAGGCTTCGGAGGGAAGGATTGCTGATGAACTTATCGCCCAATTAATGCAATAAATGGCCATCATGCAAAGTGAAATTGAGCGACTGCGAAATCTCACCAACCTATCCATTACCCTCAACACTCCTCCTCATGAACAAAGAACAAGTGCGGCAATCCCACCATCCTTTTCGCCTGTTGACTCGCCTGCCCCTCAACCATTTCCCTCAAACCCTCCACTTCACACAATCAATCCAAACGCCACTAATTCGCCTCCCATCCCACAACAAACTAATCTACAACAAACTACCTCACAACAATCTAATCCACAACAAGCCACCCCACAAACAACTAACCAAGCCATCCCGCAACAAAATAACCCGCAACAAGCCAACCCACAACAAGTCAACTTTCAACAAGCCAATCCATTACCCTTCACCACTCCATATATTCCTCAGCCTTCAATTGCCCAAACTATCCCACTCAACCAGACTACCCCACTTACCCAAAGCTACCAAGCAACCCAACACATACCTTTGGCACACGCCGCTAACCATAACACGCAAGATGTGTGCCACCGGATATGTAGCGAAGCTCAACCCTTCACTACCACATTACAAGTTGTGCGGCAACCAGAAGCTGATCCTTATGAGGAGATAGAAAGGGAAGCTAGGGCAAGAGCGGAAGAGAACGTTGCAAAGGAGATTCGTAGTCTGAAGGAAGCATTCAAAAGCATCCAAACCCACAAAGGATGTGAAGGACTGGAATACGAGGATTTGTGTATTCATCCCGACATTGAGTTGCTCGTCGGATATAAGGTGCCAAAATTTGATATGTTCGATGGAAAAGGAAACCCTCGAGCTCATTTGAGTTCGTACTGTGATAAGCTTGTTGCAGTAGGGAAAGATCAAGCCATCGGGATGACGAAGCCGTTTTATAAAGAGCCCGACGAGGAGAAGCACTTGATTGGTACACATGCCAAGATCCGCAGAAATGGCGTAGTTGGGAGAAATGGCGCAAGAATTCATAGATAGGTTCGGTGTTTAACACCGAGATCGTCCCCACAAATTCTATTTGATGAAGTTGGAAAGGAAGTCACGAAACTTTCGGAGTGCTATGCGGTGGAGAGCAGAAGCCGCAAAGGTCTAGCCCCCGATGGCGGAAAGTGAGATGACGACGCTTTTTGTACAATCTCTAAAAGACGCAACATACTATGAAAGGTTGATAAGTGTCATCGGGAAAAAGTTTTCTGAAGTTATCAGGATGGGAGATTTTATAGTAGAAGGTATCAAGACAGGAAGAATCACAAATTGTAAACTCCTTTGCAAGCAACAAGTAAGGCAATTCAATCGATTCACTTGGGGGGAGCGCTTAAGAAGAAGGAAGGACGGTGTCCGCAACATGACCGTCCAGAACGTAACCAAACCAGATGTTAACCTACCAATACCCTTCATCCCGACCCCCGCATATTACAAACAACTAATACGCCCAAACCTCTCGGCCTTTATTACCAACCCTCCACCCGCGCTCTACCCCGTTTTACACCGACCAACATATTGTCCACCTCGAGCACCCGCCTATCAAAGCCCATCACGATGCCAACCAACTTACCCGCCTCAACCCCAATACCAACCACAAACCGTCTACAAAATACACCAGGACCTCGCCCAAACTTTGAAAGAAAACCCACTAAAACTTATACACCATTAGCCGAACCCTTAGCCCAATTATATGAAAGATTGAGAACCGCAGGGATACTCCAACCGATTCAAGGAAGAGTTCCTAACCCCCTTCCTGGATGGTATGACGGGACTAAAATTGTGCGTATCACTCGGTAATGCCGGACATGATACCGAAAATTACCTTACTCTCGAAAGATAAAATTGAGGTGTTGATCAAAGAAGGAATCATCCATTTCAAAGGGGCTCCCAAATATAAATGACAACTCTCTACCCAATCATGGTGATGCAAATGTGAACATGATCGCCATTGATGAAGATCGCAACTTTGGAGAGTGACTATTGTACCCGATCGAAAAAAGAGAAAGTCAATCATCGGCCTTATCGCTCCCGTAAGTACTTGTTCCAAGTGAGGGCACCAATTGAAGTGGAAGTACTCGCTCCTGTGCCTAAGATCACGGCCTTAGTTGCTCGGGTGCCCTTTTTTGAACACCTCAAAGGTTCCTTGGAATTGCATTTGTCGATGAAAGAATGACAAGGAAAGGCAAAGGTGGTTGTAAACTATTGTCACGGAATGACAAGATGCAGGCGGTGTTATGCCCCAGAAGAGGTAGCGAGGAGCACGGTAGTAAAGAAAACAACCAAAAGAAGGTTGTGACCGAGGGCGAAGTAGAGAGAATTTTGGAGGAAGATGCCAACTAAAGAATATTCTGTAGAACAATCCAAGAAACACCAGCCCAAATTTCTTTATTATCATTATTGATGACTCGAAACCCACGGAGCGGCTAGTGAAGGCACCGAATGAAGCTTATGTTCCGGTCGAGACCTCTAGCGAGAAATTTCCGGCCCGTGGTTGGAGAAGTCCACCGAAGCCCACAAAGTCTCTTTTCATGACGATGAGTTACCACCTGAAGGTTTGGGGCACAACAAGGCATTGAATATCACAGTTAAATGCAGAGATAAATTCATTGCTAAAGTGTTGATTGACGGGGGTTCAGTTGTTAACATATGTCCTAGCATCACTCTCCAAGCTTTAGAAATTGACATCGGGAAACTTCGTGATAGTCACGTGAGGGTCAAAGGTTTTGATGGAGCTCAAAGGGGTGTTGTAGGGGAAATTGACTTGGTACTGGAGATCGGACCCGTGGAGTTTACGGTCGACCAGAGTGATGGACATATCCGCTAGCTACAACTGCCGATAGGAAGGCCCCGGATCCATATGGCGGTATGTCTCTTCTACCCCCCGCACCAAAATTTGAAATTTGTCTGGAATCATCAAGAAATTGTGATCCATGGAGAGGGCAACAATTCGATCTATCCCGAAAATTCAATTCCTGTTATTGAAAGTGTAGAAAGGTTAGATAGATCTATTTTCCACATTAAGGAAACCAGGTGTACTACTCAAGCTGAAAGGATAAAGTTACCACGTGTGCTTATGATGGTGGCTTGGGAAATATTGAAGAATGGTTTTAAGCCTGGTCGGGATCTCGGAGTGGACTTGGATGGAATAGTAGAACCAATTCAATTACCCGATCAGAAGGATACTTTTGGTCTTGGATACGAGCCCACTCCTGAAGAAATCTCATTGGCTAGTCTCAAAAAGAAAGGTGATATTCCCTTGCCAAAAGCCGTCCCTCCTCTGGTCGGTATTTTTAAGGCGTCCGTCACCCAAGTAACAGAGGAAGCTGCTGAAGATAACCTCGTGGAAAGTCTCAAGAACCTATTCATTGCCGAGGAAGAAGTTTAATGCAATGTGATTCTGGACGATTGCCCAGAAATTCCATCTATCTGGGATGCTGAGCCTGGAGATGCTTTAATCAATTGGACTTGTACCGCCCGGTTCTCCCAAGAGTCTTGGTAGATGATTTGTATTAGTATTTGATGAAACCAATGCGATTCAATTTGAGGCCTGAATCGTGTTTATGTTTTTGTTATGTTTTGCCTCCACCTTTTGAAAGCTTAAATGCCAAATCCAAACTAATATTTTCTATTTTAATTTCGTCTTCATTTAATTAATTTCTCTGTTCTTTTTCAGCAAACAAACTAGTAAATCTACCGATACTGTGAATATGACACGTAATGAAACAAGCGAACCAATTCTAAATGTCGAACAAGATTTTGAAGAATATGAAGAAGACATGCTGATGAGTCGTGAAATTACGCGATATTCGACGCTAATTCCTTAAGCTTTTGTGACTCCTTAAGCACTTTTGTTGTTACTTTTTGTGTTTTTATGTTGTTTTGTAGGAAAAGATGCCCGGAGAGCATAACGGAGCAAAACGGATCAAAACGGACCAAACTAGAGCAAAATAGAACAAATCAACGTTTACGTGCACCACGTACTAATAGCATGTGGTGCGATAAGTCAACATGCTAGCGACATCTGCCGCAAGATTCGGCTGCCGTTGAAAATGGCACCGTATGCTACTCGCGAGGTGTAGCATATGGCGCGGATGTTGCACATGCGAGTAAAGTGTGGTGCGGCATGTGGTGACAAAAATGTCACCACATGGCGATGGTTTTCACATGCGATTAGCATGTTGAACATGCGAATAGCATGTGGTGCGGCATGTTGTGCAAGAGGGGTATTTTGGTCATTTTGTTCCGTTTTTGGATGATATAAATACTCTTTTAGGGTTTGTAATAGATTATCTTTGGTCATTTTGCAAGTTTTGGAGGCTGTGTTTCTCTACACTTTGGAGGAGAAGATTGAAGAACTTGAATGAGATATTTCTTAATCCTTTCTTCAATTCCTTGTTTTGTGTTGATATCTAAGTGTGTAGTATTTACTTTCTTCACTTGAATCTTGTTTATGGAAATATTCTATGATTAAAGTGTTGGATTGAAACTCTTGTTTTGCTTATGTATTGAATGATTTTTATTGCTATTGAAGTGGGTCTTTGTTGATTTAATTAATCGTGTCTTGAATGTTTCCAAAGGGATTAGCTAACCCAGACTCACCCATTTACTTAGATTGAGCTTGGAAGAGGAAATCTAGGTTGGGAAAGATTGATTAACAAGAATTTGGGTCATTAAACTCATCTAATAACTTGAGCTCGGAAGAGGATAGTTACTTGAGGTTAAATTGGTTGTTTAATATCACACTCTAAGGCTTGGAAAAGCTTAGAGTGAAATTCATTGATTTGGTTGGAAGACTTTCAATGAGATTTTAGATATCATTATCTATCAACACAAACCCGCTCTTAGTTGTAATATCATAAAATATATTGGATCGTTACTTGAGTGTTATTTCTTTTGGATCCAAACTTGTGGCCATTGATCATGTTACTTGCTTTCTAGGTTAGTTTACATTTCCGCATTAGTTATAATTTTCTCAAAAACCCAAAATATTTTCTATCGTTTGGCTTTAGCTTAGTTGGTGAAAATTTCATACTTTTCTTAATCGCCTAGCATATTGTTCCATGGGATTCGACCCCGACTCATAGTTGGGTAAATATATTGCATACGACCGTGTACACTTTCTCTTTGAGGAGTGTATGGCGCCGTTGCCGGGGAACAATTTGGCGTATTTGGGATTTAAGCTAACTTGCTTTTGTTCAAACTTTCTTTGCTTTATTTTATCTTTAAAAAAAAAAAAAGCAGGTAATTTACGCAAAAGCTGTCTTGCTTCTGTAAATCGTCCTTTTTGCAAAACTGTTAGCTTTAAAATCAATTCAGTTTTGATTTTAAAATGCTTCGCAATTTTTTTTTTGCCTAAAATTGCCCGCTTTTGCCTCTCGTAAAACTGTCCGATTTTGTAAAACTATCCGATTTTTTAGTTTTATTTTTAAATTAAAAAAAAAAAAAAATGGCATCATATAATGGAAAGCTGGTCGGATGGTAGTTGTTCTTACTTGATGACCACTGTTTTACCGTGGAGGACCACACACCGTAACGACCCATTTGGTCGTTTGGCACTTTTAGGCCTAATATCTGCAAACACCTTATTCGTGGTCTAATTTTGGTGTCTATAGCTTGCGATAACGGGTGATTCGGTTATTTAATTGACGAGTTTTAGTCCTCATTTGACATTCGAGGACGAATGTTCTAAAGGAGGGGAGAATGTTAGACCCCCGTATTTTTATACGTCGAGTTTTTAAAGAAAAGTAAGAAATTTAAATTTCAAATAGAAAAATCGGGTTTAAAAATTTTCTTAGTACAAAAATTATTTGGGGTTTAAAAAAATTG
>NW_026718537.1:0-13397 GCF_029784015.1 Lycium ferocissimum | reverse complement strand
GATTTTTTGATTAGTAGAAGGCTGGAAATTTTTTTTTCCTTTCTCCTTATTCGCCGAATGGCCTCACAAGCTCGCTCTCAATTTTTTTTTGTTTTGTGTTTTTCTTGAATGTTCCAAGGCTAGCAACATATATATATAATACTCCCTTAATTAAGTTGTCACATGTTGATCACATGACAACTTATTATGGGTTTGGGCCAAGATATGGCCGGCCACCCCCTATGGTTGGGCCTTAATTTTTCTCTTTTTTTTTTTGAGCCCAATTGATTAAGATCCCGTTTGTAATTTCTGAAACTAATTTTTGAAATTCCAATTTTGCCCTTGTCCTTATTCCGCACTTCCACACTAACATTTTTCATAAGCAACATGGACATAGTAACTAGAATCAAAATATTGACTTAACAAGTCACAATTATTTCAAAATTTTCCGAATATGCGAAAACACGGGATATAACACTGTACATGTGAATGCCTTTTTGGCCGGATACCACGCATGCCTGTTTTTCCCTTTTAGAATAAAAAATGTCTTTTTTTCGTAGACATAGAAAATTGAACTTATATCATGTCGTGTCTTGCCATAGCATATCATATCGTATCATGTCACATAGTATCATATCATATCATATCATGTCATATCTTATCATACCATATTGTATCATATCATAGCATATCATGTCGTGTCATAGCATATCATGTCATATCATAGCATATCATGTCATGTCATAGCATATCATATCCTGTCATAGTATATCATGTCATGTCATAGCACCGAACAACGTCGGCTCGCCACAACATAGCGCCGAAATACGTCGGCTCGCCCATATATCCCGTCCGAGCATCCCGCGTCCGGGATGATAAGCCACCGACCAGTGGCAATGAAACATGTTTCCCTTCCCATTCCCCACATATACATGTATCCCTTCCCCCCGGCCCATGTACGTATACATATCTCGTATACGTATATCTCATCTTGAAAGAACGATAATTATAAGGCGGGACTATTAACGGGAAATAATATTAAGAGGAACGTGAAGCGGAATCATGGACATCATAAACGTTAGTTCATATGCTTGAATTCTTTAGGAAATAGTATCATAACCAAGGAATAAAACTAAAGATCAAGAACTAGTTTAACACTTTCACGTTCGCGTTGGATTCTTAACTTAAGGCTCTTAGTCATGGAATCATTCTTATCATACTTGTCATAGACATATTCTCTTCCTTACGTCATCGTCATCATTATTATCGTCGAAATATTCTCATTAGAAAAGTTACAACCCTTATCGTTTGATCAATGGAGCAATAAGGAAAATTCGAGAACGGTGGGCCCACCTCAAGTCAAATGAGGTGGCGTACACAACTTACATATGTTACATTCCATGACGTCACTTATGAAAGCTTTTAAAGTAGTCGGGTCTTATTTGTGCACGTTCTAGATGTTTAGGTAACTTTCCAACACTTTATGCAAAATATTAATTCAATTCTATTGAATGGAAAAGGGTTAATTTCAAGTTCGGCTTTCTAGGAATGGAATCATCCCCGAGGCGCGTATTCAAGCCAATTATGTCTAAGACATGCCAAAGAAGGAAGGTGAGACCTTACATACCTTTTTTCGCTCCTTGTGCTACTCCAAATTCAAGTTGCAAGTCCGCCAAAATCTACAATCTGGTCATGTTTACCAAACCTTAGTTAGAAGCCTTTAGAGGTTGAATCTTAAAGTACACTTGTCTACCAAATCTCGGCAGCACTTCCCCTGTAAATTCATCAACCCCGAGAATTTAACTCGGCCAAAATCAACAACAACCATACCAACAATCATATAGGCAACATCAATATTCAATTCCAAACGCATTCTAATATTATCCATCCCTTTTCCCACAATTCGACAATGTTCCCTTTATTCGAATAACTTCATACATCAACAACATTATTTTCATCAAAAGAAGGAACTATATTCAAATTATGTTGGCTCCCAAAACAGCCCATAACCATTACAACTTCAACACGAATCATCAAGTATTCATTCTCATCATAGAATCTACAACGACAACCAACCAAAATGCTATATAAAATTAGTTCACCATATTATACCAAGAACAGTCCCTAATACACACAAAAAACATCAACATGTGTAATTTCATAAATTTCATTCATTTTCTATACATCACAACAACACACAAACATGCTAAATTCAATTAACTCTCCATTCCTACACAACCACACACTCACGGCCTCAACACCTTTCACACGGCCACACACACACACACACACCATATTTTTATGAACTTCTTTCATTTCTACATTCCACAACATGTGCAAATCATCCACAACACATAAAAAAATAAGCTTGAACCTTACCTCCTTCTCCACCTTTTCCACGGCCAAGGTGGTGTTTGCAAGAAGGGATGGTTTTCTTCTTCCAACAACCACTCCATGTCGACGAGGGCCTTCTACTTAGTAGGAAAACATGAAGAAACAAATTTTCTTGATCATCTTCCATGGCACCATTTTTGGACGCCATGGCCGGCGCTTTTTTTCTCCTTCTTTCTTTTCTTTCTCTTGATTTCTCTAGAATCTTAAAATGATGAATTGGTCTTCCTTTGCAAGACTTAGTCATATATATATATACAAGGGTCACATGGCCATGCACATGGCCAAGCACATGGCCGGCCATGTGCTCTCTTTTTTCTTTTTTTTTTGTTCCTTTTCCTTTCCCTCCAAACTTCTTCAAATCTCTAGAATTTTCCTTAATGTTAAAAGATGAATTATTTCCTTGTCATCTTGTCTACATACATATACCAAGCTCCCACAAATATATAATGTACACATGTGCCACTCTTTGGCATGAAAATATTGGCCAACCATGGGCGGGACCCCCGGCCACTATGGCTACTCCAATAAGTCATGCATAATAGTAGTTTCCAAATTCCAAGTTTGCCCTCGATATACCATGCCAATAATATTCATAAACGACTTGCGCATTAAATCAAAACCGGAGAATGACCTCGCCCTTAACTTTCCGCAATTGTCTTAAAATATTCCAACGTACTAAAATGCGGGATATCACAATTCAAACGTATGAAATGCGAGGTATAACAAACGCCAATGCTCACACATTCAAGTACTAATCCGAAACCATTCAAACAAGATTCAAGAACATTCCAACCAATCCACACAATATTCAAAACAACCCAACCAATATGCAACATAACCCAAAACCTTCCAAATTAAATAAGAACAACAACAACACATTTCTTTCTTCCAAATTCATTAACTATACCAATAATCCACATGTTAACAACATCATTCTCATAAATTCAAGTAACTATATTAGAATCACATTAACCTCCAAAATAGCCCACACGATTACCACTTCAACTTGGATCATTAAACCTTCATTTTACATCATAGAATCCACATCAACAACAACCAAAGATACTAAATAAATTTTGTTCACCATATCCTACAAAACAGCCCACTACACGGCTCAACTTCAACATGCAAAATTTCATGAATTTCATCCATTTCTACACACTACAACACACATAAACCATCCATGACACATGTAAAAGGAGATTGAACCTTACCTTTTCCACTTAGTTCTTCACTTGGCTAGGGTTGGTGCTTTGAACTAACACTTGTTATTGCTACTCCAATGATTACTCCATGATGTTATACACCTTCTAAGGATTTGAAAAGTGTTATATCTCGCATTTCGCACGTCGGAATACTTTTAAGTTGGTCGCGAAGAATTATGGACAAGGTTATCTCTCGACTTTGTTTTACGATAAATGGTTTATGATTTTGTTGGAAGGAAGCATTAAGGAAAAATTTGGGACTAAGAATGTATTATGGAAAAATTTAAAAATTTCATGAAATTAGAGTGAGGTGGGCCATGGCCACATGGAAGCTTGATATATATGTATGAATGGAATTAGATGACATGTTGGTTACCTTAGTCATCTTTTATGATTTAAAGAAAACTCTAGAATTTTAAAGAAAGATTTGGAGGGAAAAGAAAGAAAAAGAATTGGAAAAAAATATTGGAGGAAAATAGGGGCACATGACCGGCCATGTGCCCCCTTATTATATATATATATGTGTGTGTGTGAAGGAATTCATCATTTGAGCTTTGGAAAGTTCAAGAGAAATTGAGAAAAAAGAAAGAAAAGAGAGAGAGGGGGTTCGGCTGCCATGGCTGGCCGAACCTGCCCTCTTGTTTGGTTATGGAAAAAATATTTTCTTCATGTTTTCTTACTAAGTTGAAGGTCCTCGTCGACGTGAAATAATTGTTGAAGCAAGAAAAACACTCCTCTTTGCCACTATGTTCTAGCCGAGGAAGGGAGAAGATGAAATGAAAGGTATGGTTCAATCCTCTTTTACTTGTTTTGTGGATGTTGTGGACGTGTAATAGTGCATGGAAATGAATAAAAATCATGAAGGGTGGTGTTGCAAGTTGTGGCCGTGTGTAGTGTGTTGAAGCCGTGTGTGTGTGGTTGTTGTAGGAATGAAGAATTAATTGCATTCAACATGATTGTGTGTTGTTGAAATGTGTAGAAAATAAGTGAAGTTCATGAAATCATGTATGTTGTGGAGTGAGCCGAATAGGGGCTGCTTGGTGTGCATTAAATGAATTAATGTTATCTTGTATTTTTGTTGTTGTCGTTGTGAATTTTGTGATGGAAAATGAAGGTTTGATGATCTAAATTGGAGTTATAATGGTTGTGGGCTGAATTGGAAGTTAATATGATTCCTATGTAGATCTTACATTTATGCTAATGACTATGCTAACAAGTGAATGGTTAATGTAGTTTATGAATTTGGAAGGTAGAAACGTGTTGTTGTTGTCCTTGTTGAACTTGGAAGATTTCGGGTAGTGTTGTATGAGAGAGGGGCTGATTTGAAGCTTAATGTGATTTCAATATGTTTTCTTGAATGCATGGAAATGATGTTGTTACCATATGAGGTTGTCAACGTAGTTTATGAATTTGAAAGAAAGAAACATATCGTTATTGTTCTCATTAAGTTGGGAGGTCTCGGGTAAGATTGGATGTTGGTTTGGATATATTGAATTGCCTATCGATATTGTTATTATGATTATTGGTTTGGTTGTTGTTGATATTAGCCGAGATGAATTCTCGGGGTTGGCGAATATATAGGGGAGGTGCTGTCGAAATTTTCGTAGAAAAAGTAATGGCTTGGAATGAGATTCTTCGATGCTTATGGCTAATGCTTGGTGCCTATTGATGTGCTGTAGATCTTGAGAAGCCGAGACGCAAATTGGATTAGTTCCGAGGGAGGCCAAGGTATGTAAAGCTCACCTTTCTTTCTTTGGCATGTCTTAGTACTATTAGGCTATGCCCCGAGCCTTAGGGTAATTCCACTCCTAGAATCCGAGCTTAGGTATGTACTTTGTTCGTTTCTTAAGATCTACTCCTTAATGGGACCAAAATAAGATTTTCATGTTTTCAAAGGAATGAATTTCAAAGGTTTTATAAAGAATTTTGACTACAAAAGGGTCCCGAACTTCAAACGTCCGTAACTTTTGCATACGAGCTCGGAATGCCCCAAAACATAATAGGTAAGCTCATAAGGTATAACTTTTCCTCTAACTAACGTAGTCGGGCTCGGATGGGGGCCGGCACCCGTTCGTGGGGCCCGCGGCTTTTATGCTCGCCCTTATTGGTCTTTGAAGAAACTTAGAGCTATTTTCTCTTCAACTTCCGCATATAGATTTCTTATTGGTTTAATGACTTATGAATATGATTTTATGCATACGGTTGCTCACGACTCTGCTCGTGCTCATGGTCATTACCTCGTTCACCGAGTCCCGGGCCGGTTATGTTCGTGCGCAATATGATATATTCCGGTGTGATCTTTGTGTTACGGTTCACCGAGCTCCTCTCCCGGAGGAGGGCCGGGTTCCGTTTGGTGTGATCTTTGTGATATGGTGTTACGGTCGGCTATGATGTGTTACGGGGATATGTCGGGTAACGGAGATCCGAAATCTTCGGTGTGATGCGTGGCGTGGCGCCAACGACGGAGTGGCGACCACCGTTCTAAGAGCTTGTGCATGATTTGCATTGTAATTACATATTTTGATGCTTTGCATATTATGTCTATCTTACGTATTTTGTTCCTAGGGTTGTGTTACGCTTACATACTCGGTACATATTCCGTGCGGCCGACCCCCTTTCTTCGGGGGCTGCGTTTCATGCCGCGCAGGTACTCCCAGGTGAGCTAAAGATACTAGCAGGAAATGTTCCTGCGGGATTGGCGAGCTCCACTTGTTCCGGAGTGCTGCCGGGTCGAAGTAGGTGCGTGTCATGATATCCGAGTCATGTTAGAGACTTTGCAGACAGAGTCATGTGCATCAGATGTCAGTTGTGAGCGGCTCTATAAGCTGTCGTTTTGTGATATGTGATATTACAGATTTTGTACGTTCGCAAGTTTGTGTTTGATTTGAAATTATGTATTTATGATTTGGTCAAGGGCCCAATGTGAGTACGAGTACTACGACAGTTTGAGGGTTCGCTCGGCCCGGGATAAGGGTCGGGTGCCCATCACACCCTATCGGAAATTGGGGTGTGACAAAGTGGTATCGAGCGGTGTCCGTCCTAAGGGGTTGTACGCAAAGTCGTGTCCGGTAGAGTCCTGTTTATGGTGTGAAGCGCGCCATTAATAAACGAGGAGGCTACGGGGGCATTTAGGATGGTTACTCTTCTTTGGCATCTTAGATCGCTTTGTAGAGCCAAGTTATAGGAAATTCCCGACCTTGGCCTTTGATTTCGACGGTGGCGTTGACGGTGGAAGCGACTAGCGGTATGAAAGGGTACAAAGCACGCAGGTAAGTAAAGATACGAAAGATATATGTTAAGTAAGGTATCGGCATACGATTGAAAGGTAAAGTTGGAAACTGATGAGGAAGGTAAGTAAGAAAATATGATATGTATGGTCGTGTGGAGCATATGAGGTAAACCTAATATCTTCGGACCCTCGTAATTATTGAGAGCCCTGTGTGGCTATGATACGATATAATATGATGTGTTATGTATATATGATGATGGCCCTGTGAGGCGCTGTTGGTATTTCCTGCGTGCAGGTTTTGGAATGGTAAGAAATACAGAGGGAACTCTGCCGAAATTCTTCTAGAAATAATGCGAGAATGAGAAATGAGTTGGAAAATATTTTGAAAAAGTCGGGTTGATAGTAGCGATAAAAATTGACTAAGCTGTAAAGCACGGTTGCCCTCTAGGAATAAGTTAACTGCGGAATGAGTGGCGAAATAGTAAATAAGACGTCGGTGGAAATATGGTAGTAAGGAAATTTGGAAGGACTTGTGCTACTAGGCGATGACTTTGAAAGGACTGGTAGGTTTGGATAAAGTGATATGATTAAGACGAGGGTACGGAGGAAAAAGGAATTGTGACGAATGGGGATGTGTTAATAAGACAGCTGCCCGAATGTGTCGTGAGGGCGTTTTGGGAATATGATAAAATTCCGATGTACTCAATATTAGGTGTAGAAGGTCGTGCGGTGAGAAAGACGCAGTCAGGAGAGCGTTAAAGCGCCGTATTCCATCGGAGTTCCAAAGTTAAGCGTGCTGGCGTGAGAGCAATTCCAGGATGGGTGACCCCCTGGGAAGTATCCCAGAAATTCTATATATTCAGACATAAGAAACAAATAAGAAGTTAGGGTAGCCTAAGGGAAACTGGAGCATGTGGGATGGTTGGAGACCATAAGAAGATGTATAGGACGAGGCAGACATGCTCGGTGAAGAGACAGGAAGTGCATCACAGCCCTAGAAATAGGATAGGCTTGAACAATGTTTGGAAGTATTTTGTGGGTTAGTTGATAGTAATTATATATATATACCTATATATATATATGAAGGTGTAGGATATCCCAGATATGATTGTATCGGTGGGCATGTGAGTCCCAGTAATCGAAGCTACGGTAAGGAAGGCATTAGTCAAGTAAGGAAATCGAAGCCCAAGTAACAGCGAAAGTGGACGATATAAGTGCTACAAGGAAAGCTGTCATTATTTTGTTATGGATTAAGACTGGAAGGTCGGATATGGTGATAGTTGGAAAAGAAAGAGAGTGTGTTAGCGGAGAAACAAGGAGAACAAAATGTCGAAAGAAGGATAGAGTATGATAAAAAGAGACAGAAAGGGAGTGTACGAGGCTTGAGGACTGATTTTGATAGGCAAGACGAAAGGAATAGTAACTAGGATAGGGAGAGATATGGATACCCAGTTACAGCACGAATGCGCAGTCAAAGAAGAACTACGAACAAGCGAACTAAGGGAGTGAAAGGCTGGATAATGGATGGGAATGTGGATAACTAGAAAATGACTGAGGTGACATGGATAAAATGTGAACGCATAGAACACGTTTTGGAAATGAGAAAAGGACTATGTAAGAGTAGTATGTTCTGAACAATCTTGAGGTAGTATAAGATTCCTCGTGTGCAGAAAAAAAAAACAAAACAGGCATGAATGGATAATGGTACAAGCATACCCTTAAAGGGGGGAAGCGGGTGAGAGAAATGCAAGAGTGGGATAAGCGCAGTCGATACGATAATGTGTTTGGTATGGACGTCCGGGCTACCAATAAGGCCCCTCCCCCCCTCACCGAAGTAAGCTAGTGAGGTCGGAAAACCAACAATGGTGTGCGAGGGTTAGGATGGTGTTAGCGGCAATGTGAGGAGTCTTACAAAAAAACTTCGAATGACACGACGCTAGAAAACGGAGGGGTATGAAGAAAAAGAGCATGACAAGAGAATGGTACGGGATAGCAAAAAGATGGTATGAAGGATGGAAACAGCTATAAAAAGGGAGCTCCCCCGAGGCACTTATGAGACCCCGTACGACTAGTCGAACATTCGAGGACGAATGTTCTAAAGGGGGGAAGAATGTTATATCTCGCATTTCGCACGTCGGAATATTTTTAAGTTGGTCGCGAAGAATTATGGACAAGGTTATCTCTCGACTTTGTTTTACGATAAATGGTTTATGATTTTGTTGGAAGGAAGCATTAAGGAAAAATTTGGGACTAAGAATGTATTATGGAAAAATTTAAAAATTTCATGAAATTAGAGTGAGGTGGGCCATGGCCACATGGAAGCTTGATATATATGTATGAATGGAATTAGATGACATGTTGGTTACCTTAGTCATCTTTTATGATTTAAAGAAAACTCTAGAATTTTAAAGAAAGATTTGGAGGGAAAAGAAAGAAAAAGAATTGGAAAAAAATATTGGAGGAAAATAGGGGCACATGACCGGCCATGTGCCCCCTTATTATATATATATGTGTGTGTGTGAAGGAATTCATCATTTGAGCTTTGGAAAGTTCAAGAGAAATTGAGAAAAAGAAAGAAAAGAGAGAGAGGGGGTTCGGCTGCCATGGCTGGCCGAACCTGCCCTCTTGTTTGGTTATGGAAAAAATATTTTCTTCATGTTTTCTTACTAAGTTGAAGGTCCTCGTCGACGTGGAATAATTGTTGAAGCAAGAAAAACACTCTCTTTGCCACTATGTTCTAGCCGAGGAAGGGAGAAGATGAAATGAAAGGTATGGTTCAATCCTCTTTTACTTGTTTTGTGGATGTTGTGGACGTGTAATAGTGCATGGAAATGAATAAAAATCATGAAGGGTGGTGTTGCAAGTTGTGGCCGTGTGTGTGTGTGGTTGTTGTAGGAATGAAGAATTAATTGCATTCAACATGATTGTGTGTTGTTGAAATGTGTAGAAAATAAGTGAAGTTCATGAAATCATGTATGTTGTGGAGTGAGCCGAATAGGGTCGCTGTGTGCATTAAATGAATTAATGTTATCTTGTATTTTTGTTGTTGTCGTTGTGAATTGTGTGATGGAAATGAAGGTTTGATGATCTAAATTGGAGTTATAATGGTTGTGGGCTGAATTGGAAGTTAATATGATTCCTATGTAGATCTTACATTTATGCTAATGACTATGCTAACAAGTGAATGGTTAATGTAGTTTATGAATTTGGAAGGTAGAAACGTGTTGTTGTTGTCCTTGTTGAACTTGGAAGATTTCGGGTAGTGTTGTATGAGAGAGGGGCTGATTTGAAGCTTAATGTGATTTCAATATGTTTTCTTGAATGCATGGAAATGATGTTGTTACCATATGAGGTTGTCAACGTAGTTTATGAATTTGAAAGAAAGAAACATATCGTTATTGTTCTCATTAAGTTGGAGGTCTCGGGTCAAGATTGGATGTTGGTTTGGATATATTGAATTGCCTATCGATATTGTTATTATGATTATTGGTTTGGTTGTTGTTGATATTAGCGAGATGAATTCTCGGGGTTGGCGAATATATAGGGGAGGTCTTTGTCGAAATTTCCGTAGAAAAAGTAATGGCTTGGAATGAGATTCTTACGTATGGCTAATGCTTGGTGCCTATTGATGTGTTGTAGATCTTGAGAAGCCGAGACGCAAATTGGATTAGTTCCGAGGGAGACGGGTATGTAAAGCTCACCTTTCTTTCTTTGGCATGTCTTGGTGCTATTAGGCTATGCCCCGAGCCTCGGGGTAATTCCACTCCTAGAATCCGAGCTTAGGTATGTACCTTTTTCGTTTCTTAAGATCTACTCCTTAATGGGACCAAAATAAGATTTTCATGTTTTCAAAGGAATGAATTTCAAAGGTTTTATAAAGAATTTTGACTACAAAAGGTCCGAACTTCAAACGTCCGTAACTTTTGCATACGAGCTCGGAATGCCCCAAAACATAATAGGTAAGCTCAAGGTATAACTTTTCCTCTAACTAACGTAGTCGGGCTCGGATGGGGGCCGGCACCCGTTCGTGGGGCCGCGCTTTTTATGCTCGCCCTTATTGGTCTTTGAAGAAACCCTAGAGCTATTTTCTCTTCAACTTCCCATATAGATTTCTTATTGGTTTAATGACTTATGAATATGATTTTATGCACGCGGTTGCTCACGACTCGCTCGTGCTCTGTGGCCGTACCTCGTTCATCGAGTCCCGGCCGGTTATGTTCGTGCGCAATATGATATATTCGGTGTGATCTTGTGTTACGGTTCACCGGAGCTCTTTCCGCAGGGCCGGTTCCGTTTGGTGTGATGCTGTGATATGGTGTTACGGTCGGCTATGATGTGTTACGGGGATATGTCGGGTTACGGAGATCTCGAAATCTTGGTGTGATGCGTGGCGTAAACCAACGACAAAGGGCGACCACCGTCGAAGACTGTGCATGATTTGCATTGTAATTACATATTTTGATGCTTTGCATATTATGTCTATCTTGTATTTTGTTCCTAGGGTTCGTATTTTACGCTTTACATACTCGACATATTCCGCATCGACCCCCTTCTTCGGAAATTTGTGCTTTCATCTGTTCGGTACTCCCAAAGTGAGCTAAAGATACTAGCAGGAAATGTTCCTGCGGGATTGGCGAGCTCCACTTGTTCCGGAGTGCTGCCGGGTCGAAGTAGGTGCGTGTCATGATATCCGAGTCATGTTAGAGACTTTGCGGAGACGAGTCACGTGCATCGGATACGTCATTGTGAGCGGCTCACAAGCTGCCGTTTGTGATATGTGATATTACGTATTTTGTACGTTCGCAAGTTTGTGTTTGATTTGAAATTATGTATTTATGATTTGGTCAAGGGCCCAATGTGATGCACGAGTACTACGACGAGTTTGAGGGTTCGCTCGGCCGGGGATAAGGGTTTGGTGCCCATCAGCACACCTCATCGGAAATCGGCAGACAAAGTGGTATCGAACCGTGTCCGTCCTAGGGGGTTGTCCGCAAAGTCGTGTCCTGGAGAGTCCTCGTTTATGGTGTGAAGCGCGCCACATTAACAAACGAGGAGGCTACGGGGCATTTAGGATGGTTACTCTTTTTTGGCATCTTAGATCGTGTTGTAGAGCCAAGTTATAGTAAATTCAGACCTTGACCTTGATTTCGACGAGGAGGGTGCTGTTAAAGTGGCGACTAGCGGTATGGAAGGGCACAAAGCACGCAGGTAAGTAAAGATACGAAAGATATATATTAAGCAAGGTATCGGCATACGATTGAAAGGTAAAGTTGGAAACTGAAGAGGAAGGTGTTATATCCCGCATTTTCAAAGCATGAGCGTGACACGTGCTTCCTCAAAAAAAAAAAATTGAATTGACAATCATGTTGTTGCTACATAATTTAAACTCAAGTTGATAGTGTTGTATCCCGTATTTTTGAACGTCGGATTATTTGTAAGTTGAGGTGGGGCCCACACATCGAGATTTTTTTGGAACATACGAAAAGTCATATGAATCACATATGTGAAGTTAAACACAACTCACGAAGGACCCTTAGCCAAATCAAAGTGCCTCCAAACGAATATTTTTTAAGAAAATGTTTTCGGGTGACCCGACTTCAGGAAAAATGGTATTATAAGTTTGGAATTTGGAAAATATCAAGAAATATAAGTCAGTAGATTTTGGAGGAAACGGGATTTGAATTTGGAGAGGCGTAAGCGACGGAAAAGGTATGTAAGGCTTACTTTCTTTCTCTTGGCATGTCCTAGATGTGATAGGCTATGATTTGAGCCTCTGGGATGACTCTACTCTTAGAAATCCGAGCTTATATTTATCCCTTTTTCATTCAAAAGAGAATTGAACTAAATAACTTACGCTTTATTGTAAAGAAATGTTCAAACGTCCGTAACTTTTGAAAATGAAAGCGAAATGCCTTGAAATCTTCGAGGATGATCCAATGGCACATAATGACCACGTTTTTATGTTCGTTACCGTACTTGACCCTAGGCGGGCCCACAGTCCTCCGAGATTTAATCGTATTGTTCTATTTGCCTTATTTCCGTAAGATAATTAAGGAAACCTTTTGACTATTGTTCCGAATTGATATAAGTGTCCGGTAACCCGTATATGAGCATTCCGGTTCAACTATTCCGATATAAATGCTTTGTGACGAATGATCCGATTTAAATATTTTGATATAAGCATTCCGATGTAAATATTCTGATATAAGTATTCTAATATAAGTATTCAAAAATAAATATTCCGATATATATGTGTTCGACAGTATTCGATCTAAGTATTTTGGTGTGTAAGATATCGATATGATAATTCCGATACGAGTACTCCGCGATTTAGCGTCCGATATAAGTATTCTCACATGGTACCTCTGGACATGAGTCGTCCGATCCGAGTATTCTAATAGGCATGCTCATAAGCCTTAATGTTCTTTCATATACGATCTCGGATCGCTTAAACAGCCTGAAGAGGTTTCGTATTCCAAACGCTCATAACTTTCCGATACCAACCTCCTAAGAACCCGAAACTCGTTTTTTGAGCCTTCGAATGTCGGTAATTGTACGTATCCACCCAGTCCGGATTTGGGCATATGGTT
>NW_026718536.1:0-12922 GCF_029784015.1 Lycium ferocissimum | reverse complement strand
GGGGGAACGGGTCCCCCCGAGGGCCCGGTTTCCCAAACACATCTTTACTCCGGGGGTTTTTTTCAAACCCCCCGTACATCCCCCGCACCAAATACCCCCAAATCATATCAGGGAAGCCTATCACACCCCAAAAACCCCCGGGAGGCCGGGCCCCCTATGGCGGGGTCTAAAAAACCGGGGCCACACCCTTTCCCGAATATGTTAGGGGCTCGATCACAAAACCCCCCGGGAACCGGGCGAACGAAACCATAATAATCGGCACGAACGGTGTGATGCGGAAATGCGTATGCATATTAAAAGTAAGTTCCAAGGCTTGACACATAGTTTGATTTACATGTACAATAGCCTGGAAGGCTCAAAACGAATATCGGGTAAATCGGAATTTTGAATACGAAAGTTAACGTCACACACCGATCTTGATCAAGGTGTGGTGGGGCACCCGACCCCGTGACCGGAGCCGAGCGAACCCGTCGACCCTTACTACGTAAATTTTTTTTGAAAACCTTTAAGACAAGTAAGCATAAATAGATGGGCTAAATACTCTTTTGTTGCTTTTAATCAATAAACATGTAATCGTATATAACTCGTGTCATAATACAATCGACTCCGAACCCACGACTGGCTCCGCAAAGTCTCTCGTAATCGTAAACTCGGCACGTGTGCTATGACTCGGCTACCTCCCGGAAATGGAGCTTGACAACCGCCGGAACATCTTCATCACGGCTTCTATCCGTACGGGTGTACTGCGCGTGGCATGAACGCGTTCGAAGAAGAGGGGTCGTGCACGAACAATGTCTTGAGTATGTAAGACATGAATGTGGCTTAACATAGTAAAAAATTTGTACATATGAGACGAATCATGTGTAAGACGGTAACCCCAGAGTAATAACTATAATGAAGCATAAAGACACGGTATAGAGAAGCAACCCGTATTACGTGAGTGCCACTCGGGCGAGGCCATGCACGCTTAGCTTTTTTTTTCCTTATTCGAACACGGTGTTTCTTGTTTTTGTACATAGAAAACGTATACTTTTCGTAAAAATGTAAGATTTTTTTTTTTTTTTTTACGGTGTGACGCCGAATTCATCGGCTCTCCCAACCCCCTCCCCAACGATGTCCCAAGTATATCATATTATATATATATATAGTACGTAAACCAGTACGCTACGTACGGCTCTCCCATAAATCTCGCGTCCGGCATCCGCGTCCGGATGATAAGCAAATTAATCGTGGACACGGTTGCCCTCCCCATTCCCCACATATACGGTGTATACAAGTACATTCATTAATATCGTGTATTATATACATTATCATATAAACGAGAACAAAGCATGCATGGGAGCCCAAGGAAAAGCTATAGCGCTATCGGAGTGACGTAGGCCTCGGTAACCTCCGATTTTATTATGAAATAACCATGGGCGCTTTATCTCACCTTGAAGGAACTAGTAGTAAGGCGAGACAATCAATGAAGGTCAACATTATGAATAAACATGGAGTAGAATCATAGTATAGCATTTCATGTACTTTGGAACCTTTAGACATGATCATTCTCGTCATAGTTATCATAGTACCATTCTCGTTTTCTTTGACATCGTCATAGCCATTGAAAAACATAGCCTTGACTATTATCGTTATATACCTTTTTTATTCCTGGCTTCATTATTATCCTCATAGAACTATGGTCGTCGTTTTAGTTAGTAGGGCTTTTAATATTATAAAACTTGGTTTTTTTGAAGGAAAATGAGTATTTGAAAAACCCTTGTAAACTTTTGGAAAGAAAATCATGCGTCGGGGTCATAGGTTTTGTAAGAACAGCTCATCGGTTTGATAGCGGAAACGATAACCCAAAACTTTTATTAACTACAGTATGGAAATAAGCTTAATGTAACAATAAGAAGGAATTTGGGAATAGTGGGCCCGCCTCGGTCGAATGAGGCGGCGTACACAATTTACGTATAATACATTTCATAATGGTGCTTATGGAAGTCTTAGGATGATCGTCGTATTCTTGCAAGTCCTAGGGTGTTTCGACCTTTCTTTCACTATTTAAGCATTTTGGTTCAATGCCACCGAATGAATAGTAACTAGTTTTCAATCTCGGATTTCTAGAGTTAGGGAAGTCCCCGAGAGCGCGAAATCAAGCCTATACGTCTAGGACATGCCAAAGAAAGAAAGTAAAGTCTTACATACCTCTTTTCCGCTCTTTAGGCTATTCCAAATTCAAGCTCCAAATCCGCCGAAATCTACGATTTGGTCATGTTTACCAAATGTTGATTAGTGCATTTTGAATTGAAGCTCTTAGATGAACTTAGCTACCGAAATTTAAAAGATTTCCGTAAATATACCATGCCACCAAGTTTAACTTGGCCGATTTCAATCAACAACAATCCCGGAATACAACCCGGCCAACTAACAACAATACCAATAATCTTGCCAACAACAATCCATTTATTTCCAATTCAATTCAATTCCGTTCTATTCAATTCATACATTACTCCATCTCTACCCATTAAATCCTCATTATTCATCATATAATTCGCAACACAACAACCAAAATATATTAAATAAAATTAATTCACCACTCCCACATACACTACCATATTCGGCCAACATACTACATACACATGTCCATACATTTTTTTTCATCCATTTTCCATATATTACAACAACAACACACATACTCACGGCCTACACCATGCATACACGGTATTACCCCACAACTTCTATTTTCCATGCATTTCATTCATTTCATCATAAAATACGTAACAACCACAATTAAAATGCTACATAAGAATTACTTCATCACTTTTATATCATGCAAGAACCTACACGGCCACCCTCAAGCATCCATATTCTCCATGAATTTCACTCATTTGCATACATTACAACCTACACAAACATTCATAACATATGTAGGAAGATTGTTTCTTACCTTTTACTTAGCTTTTCTCTACTTGCCTATGCTCCAAACTTGCTCAACAAATACTTCGCTTGTTCCAATACTTGTACCATGTTGTTAGGGACGTTCCACTTGATTGATTTGCTAGAAGAAAACAATTTTTCGATCAATTCTCTTCCCCCTTTTTTTTCCTCTTGGCCGAATAGGCTCCATCTTGTTCTTTCTCTTCTTTTTTTTTTTTTGTTCATGTTTTCTCTCCAAATATCTTCTTAAATAAAAGATGAACAAGTCATCTTTTCATATTTGCACCCTAGTCCTTCAATTTTGGTCACTTATTCTCTTTCTTCCCTTTCTAGATTTTTCCTCCTTTTTCTTGAATTTTCTTTCCTTTTCTTGAATTTCTTCACTTGGTCAAAGATGACCAAGTGTCTTCTTTGGTACACTTTGGTCCCTTATTTATTTACACTTTGCCCCCTTTTCATTTTTTTTCTAGAGCTTTCTTCCCTTTTTCTTGAAATTTAATAAAGAAGGCCAAGTGTCTTCTTATATAAGATTTGGCCCTCCAAGGATTTTTCTTGAACCTTGTAAAATTACTATTTTACCCCTCGACTTTTCTCGATATTACCATTTTGTCCCTAACCTTCCGCATTATTTTCACGGCCCATTTTCCGAATTTCTCTTCTTGCCCTTAGCCTTTCTCAATATTTTCCACACTACCGTTGTCCATAATTAATATTCCTAACAACTCGCACCCTAAAATTATTTTAGGACATAGTCTTGTCCTTAACTTCTTGCCATTGTCTCACAAAGATCCGAACGTACGAAGTACGGGCTATAACATCCTCCTCTCTTTAGAACATTCGTCCTCGAATGTTCAACCGACCTTACGGGCGTCATTATACTCGGGGAGGGTTCCTTTATAACTTTCCTTCCTTTACGCCCGTCTCTTATTGTCGTAATGCAATCATTTGACCTTTCACGAGTTCTCTTTCTAATATGATCTCCCCCCTTTATGGGATCCTTATACCGACAATCCTTTTATAAAGTCTCCATTTATACCTTGCCTCTCATCTTTTCTCAATATTACCATACTAGACTCTCAAGTTTCGGTCTATAATAAAACAATAGCAGCCTACCTTGAAAGACCGTACTATTTACCATTGTTGTCACTCAAGCTTCGATTCCCATGCGTGATCAATACTTACCATAGCTTCTACATCGGGACTTACATGTCCACCAATACAATTATACATGAGATATTTCATACATTCGTATATATAACTACTATCAACTAACCCACAGAATACTTCCGAACACTATTCAAGCCTATCCTAATTTCCGAGCCGTGCCGCACTCCTTGTCTCTTCCCCGCCCTAGTCTACCTCATTTTTACGTGACCTCGTATAGCTTCTAGCAATTCCATATACTTTGATTCCCCTTAGGTCACTCGTAGCTTTCCATTTGTCTCATATGTCCGATTATGTAAAATTTCTTGTGAACTTCCTCGCGGTCACCCATCTTCGAAATTGTTCCCACTCGAGCACGCTAACCTCGAAACTTTGCTGAAATTCGATGCCTTAACACCGATATTTTCGCGTCCGCTTCCTCACACGACCTTTATTACATGCTCGGGCACATCGAGGTCTTACGGCTTCCGAGGTATTTTCGTAACCCGTCCTTTTCTCTACAATTACTATTTTACCCTTTTCGATCCCCAACGTTCATCTTCCGTCCGTATGTATGGCTACCTCCTATCCTCGACTTCCGTGTTCTCGATAGTAGCGATTACACCTTTGTCACTATCTCAAGTCCATAACTTTTTCGAAACAACACGTCTCATTTCTGCCCGTTTACGTATTTCCTTCTCCCCCCCGCTTCTTTCGTCGCACGGGGAACTTATATAAGGAATTCCTTTCTCCTATAACTTGGCTCTATCGCACGATCACAAGACGTAAAGAAGGTCAACCATTCCTAAATGCCCCGCGCCTCCCCGTTTATAAATGTGGCCGGCTTCACACCCATAAACAGGACTCTACCGGACACGACTGCGTACAACCCTTGGACCGACCTGCTCTGATACCACTTTGTCACACCCCGATCTTGATCAAGGTGTGGTGGGCACCCGACCCCGTGACCGGAGCCGAGCGAACCCGTTGACCCTTACTACGTAAATTTTTTTTTTGAAAACCTTTAAGACAAGTAAGCATAAATAGATGACTGAAATACTCTTTTGTTGCTTTTAAGTCGAATAAAACATGTAATCGTATATAACTCGTGTCATAATACAATCGACTCCCGAACCCACGACTCGTCTCCGCAAAGTCTCTAACCGTAATCGAAATCCCGGCACGTGTGCTATGACTCGGCTTGCTCCGGTGCCAAATGGAGCTTGCCAACTTCGCCGGAACATCTTCTATCCCGTTCTATCCGTCCGGGTGTACCGCGTGGTACGAACGCACCCCCCCCCCCGAAGAGGGGTCGGTACGAACAATGTACTCGAGTATGTAAGACATGAACAAGAACAACATAGTAAAAAGCTGTACACATACGAGACGTATCATGTGTAAGACGGTAAGAACTCCGCAGTAATAACTATATGGAAGCATAGACAACACTACGCATAGAGAAGAACCCTCCGTACACGTGAGTGCCACTCGGGGCGGAGGCCATGCACGCTTAGCTTTTTTTTTCCTTATTCTCGAACACGGTGTTTCTTGTTTTTGTACATAGAAAAACGTATACTTTTCGTAAAAACAAGATTTTTTTTACTTGCGTACGTACGCCGACCGTCATCCGCCCTCCCAACCCCCCTCCCCAACAAGTCCCAAGTATATCATATTATATATATATATATAGCACGTACGTACGCGCGTAGGCTCTCCCATAAATCCCGCGTCCGGCATCCCGCGTCCGGATGATAAGCCACCGAATCAACGTGGACACAGTTAAGCCCCATTCCCCACATATACGTTATACAAGTACATTCATTAATATCGTATTATATACATTATCATATAAACAAGCAAAACAAAGATGCATGGGAGCCCAAGGAAAAGCTATAGCGCTATCGAGTGACGTAAGGTCGGTAACCTCCGATTTTATTATGAAATAACCACGGGCGCTTTATCTCACCTTGAAGGAACTAGTAGTAAGGCGAGACAATCAATGAAGGTCAACATTATGAATAAACATGGAGTAGAATCATAGTATAGCATTTCATGTACTTTGGAACCTTTAGACATGAGATCATTCTCGTCATAGTTATCATAGTACCATTCTCGTTTTCTTTGACATCGTCATAGCCATTGAAAAACATAGCCTTGACTATTATCGTTATATACCCTTTTTATTCCTGGCTTCATTATTATCCTCATAGAACTATGGTCGTCGTTTTAGTTAGTAGGGCTTTTTAATATTATAAAACTTGGTTTTTTTGAAGGAAAATGAGTATTTGAAAAACCCTTGTAAACTTTTTTGGAAAGAAAATCATGCGTTGGGGTCATAGGTTTTGTAAGAACAACCATCGTTTGATAGTGGAAACGATAACCCAAAACTTTTATTAACTACGCAGGAAATAAGCTTAATGTAACAATAAGAAGGAATTTGGGAATAGTGGGCCCGCCCGGTCGAATGAGGCGGCGTACACAATTTACGTATAATACATTTCATAATGGTGCTTATGGAAGTCTTAGGATGATCGGGTCGTATTCTTGCAAGTCCTAGGGTGTTTCGACCTTTCTTTCACTATTTAAGCATTTTTGGTTCAATGCCACTGAATGAATAGTAACTAGTTTTCAATCTCGGATTTCTAGAGTTAGGGAAGTCCCCGAGGCGCGAAATCAAGCCTATACGTCTAGGACATGCCAAAGAAAGAAAGTAAAGTCTTACATACCTCTTTCCGCTCTTTTTTAGGCTATTCCAAATTCAAGCTCCAAATCCGCCGAAATCTACGATTTGGTCATGTTTACCAAATGTTGATTAGTGCATTTTGAATTGATTCTTAGATGAACTTGGCTACCGAAATTTCGCAAAGATTTCCTAAATATACCGTGCCACCAAGTTTAACTTGGCCGATTTCAATCAACAACAATCCCGGAATACAACCCGGCCAACTAACAACAATACCAATAATCTTGCCAACAACAATCCATTTATTTCCAATTCAATTCAATTCCGTTCTATTCAATTCATACATTACTCCATCTCTACCCATTAAATCCTCATTATTCATCATATAATTCGCAACACAACAACCAAAATATATTAAATAAAATTAATTCACCACTCCCACATACACTACCATATTCGGCCAACATACTACATACACATGTCCATACATTTTTTTTTTTCATCCATTTTCCATATATTACAACAATAACACACATACTACGGCCTACACCATGCATACACGGCCACTCCCACAACTTCTATTTTCCATGCATTTCATTCATTTCATCATAAAATACGTAACAACCACAATTAAAATGCTACATAAGAATTACTTCATCACTTTTATATCATGCAAGAACCTACACGGCCACCCTCAAGCATCCATATTCTCCATGAATTTCACTCATTTGCATACATTACAACCTACACAAACATTCATAACATATGTAGGAAGATTGTTTCTTACCTTTTTACTTAGCTTTTCTCTACTTGCCTATGCTCCAAACTTGCTCAACAAATACTTCGCTTGTTCCAATACTTGTACCATGTTGTTAGGGACGTTCCACTTGATTGATTTGCTAGAAGAAAACAATTTTTTGATCAATTCTCTTCCCCTTTTTTTTTCTCTTGGCCGAATAGGCTCCATCTTGTTCTTTCTCTTCTTTTTTTTTTTTTTGTTCATGTTTTCTCTCCAAATATCTTCTTAAATAAAAAGATGAACAAGTCATCTTTTCATATTTGCACCCTAGTCCTTCAATTTTGGTCACTTATTCCCTTTCTTCCCTTTCTAGATTTTTCCTCCTTTTTCTTGAATTTTCTTTCCTTTTCTTGAATTTCTTCACTTGGTCAAAGATGACCAAGTGTCTTCTTTGGTACACTTTGGTCCCTTATTTGTTTACACTTTGCCCTTTTCATTTTTTTTTTTTTTTTTTCTAGAGCTTTCTTCCCTTTTTCTTGAAATTTAATAAAGAAGGCCAAGTGTCTTCTTATATAAGATTTGGCCCTCCAAGGATTTTTCTTGAACCTTGTAAAATTACTATTTTACCCCTCGACTTTTCTCGATATTACCATTTTGTCCCTAACCTTCCGCATTATTTTCACGGCCCATTTTCCGAATTTCTCTTCTTGCCCTTAGCCTTTCTCAATATTTTCCACACTACCGTTGTCCATAATTAATATTCCTAACAACTCGCACCCTAAAATTATTTTAGGACATAGTCTTGTCCTTAACTTCTCGCCATTGTCTCACAGCATCCGAACGTGTTAAGTACGGGCCATAACAATGATGCGGACTTTTAAATTATCAATTTTTCTCAAAAACACATCGTAGATCATTTTCGGAAAATTTGGCATCATTCTTAGTGACGAGCGTTCAAATAACATAATCAGACATTTCAAATGGACCATAGAGTCATAAGCAAACATTTCTTTTCGTATCATACAGAAAGGAGTCAGACGAACCAAATAAGGGAAGTCTCGGGACTTGCGGGCCCACCTCGGGTCAAGCCGAGGCGGCGAACATAATTTACAACCATTAGGCTCCATAAAGTTATCCGTGAAAGTTTCAGCCATTTGGATGCATTCACGGAAGATACAAAGGTTTATGCGTTCATATATCCAAAGGTAAGTATTTTGATTCAATAGCGCTCGAATGAATAGTAACCAAAATCAAATTCGATTTCTAGGAGCGGAGTAATTGGTCCCGAGGTTCCGTTTTCGGCCTAGTAGGTCTAGGACATGCCATATGAAGAATAGGTAAGCTCTACATACCTTACGGACGTCTCACGCTCGCTTAATCTCCAATCCCGTTTCGTCAAAAATCGCAAATGGTCATCTTTACCATTACTATTCATGAGAGTTAACATTTCAATCTTGGTTTCTATTTGGCTACCGAAATTTCGGCAGCACTTCCCTATAAATACGACACCCCGAGATTCAACTCGGCTCAAAACAATCAACAACAACCCAACAACAACATCAACAACACCAACAACATCGACAATTATCATGAACGCACTATAACATAAGTAGTCCTTCTTTTCGCATACAATGATACTTTTCATTCCAACTTCACAATATCAAATTAATATCATTATTTTCACATTCATTTACCAACTCAAGGTTATTCAAACACAATTCGGACACATTTCTCATTATTTCACAAAATATACAAAATTCCCATCAAACCATAATTCATCCCAAACTTCCAATTTTCAACATAAATATTCATAACATATTTCCATCTTCCAATTTCATAAATCATAATCACAATTTCACATCTAAAATCTTACTTTCATCATTATATAAAACTATATAAAGAATCACATGAACTTCTCATAATAACATACAACCAACTTCAACACCAACTTAACTCATTAACCTTTCTTTACATCACAAACATCACCACAACACAACTAACAACTAAATGAAAATTAATTCATTTCCATTATAATTCCATGCACCACACGGCCATTACCCATATTCCAATTTCAACCAAATTTATTCAACTTTCATTCTCAACATGAATTTCACCGTAACTACAACTAGAACACAACACAAAAATTCAACTCCTCATGGCCATGCAACATGCACACACACGGCCTTGACATCTTTTTTCACACACATGCACGCCATGCACACACAACACGATTTCCTTAGTTTTCACTTCATTCCAATCATTATAACATACATACATCTTCCATAATACAAAAGAATAGAAATCTCACCTTTTTCTTGAAATTTCCACTTGCCGCAAATGTGGTTCTCTCGCTAAACCAATTATACCACGTCGGAGAGCGTCTTGAGCTTGTCACTAATTCAAGAAGAACAAGATTTTTGCATCAAGGACAAGGCTCCAAGAATTTTTCTTCTTTCTTTCTTTTTTTTTTTTTTTCTTAGCCGTCCACTTTGCTCTCCCTTTCTCTCTTTTGTTCTTTGTTTTTGTTCTTGATGCTTCTAGTGGATAAATGATCCTCTCTACCTTATTTATCACATGACAAATTAATCAAAACCCATGGGTTGGGCCATTATGGCCGGCCACCCTCACTATTGGGCCCTAAATTTTTCTTTTCATTTTTGGGCCAACCCGGTTGGTCACGAGTTGGGCCTAGCCCACTGACCTTTCGACCTTAAAACGTCCATATCTCCTTGTACAGATGTCGCCTGGGAACCCACGACCTATGGTTGGAAAGCTAATTCAATTATCTACAACTTCTATTTCTCGGTATTTTTCCAAATTCCAAACTTATAATACCGTTTTTGCCCCTCGAAGTCAGGTCACTGAAAACGTTTTCTTAAGAATATTCGTTTGGAGGGTTTCCACTTTGATTTGACCCAAGGGTCCTTCATGAGTTGTGTTTAACTTTACATATATAATTCATATGACTTCTCAGATGTTCCAAAAATATCTCGACGTGTGGGCCCCACCTCGGCAAATAACCCGACGTTCCAAAAGTACGGGATATAACAGTTGTTGTTGAATTTGGCCGAGTTGAAATCTCGGGGTTAGTGTATTTACAGGGGAAATGCTGCCCAAATTTCTGTAGAATTTGGCGGTTGTTTGGATTCGGGTTCCTAAATGCTTTGAGCTAACGTTTGATATCTAATGACGTATTGTAGATCTTGGAAAGTCCACAATGTAAGTTGGATTAGATTGGAGAGCGAACGAGGTATGTAAAGCTCACCCTTTCTTTCTTTGGCATGTCTTAGACGTAAGGTAAATATCCTACGAGCCTCGGGGAACTCCACTCTTAAGATCCGAGCTTATATGCGTTTCTTCTTCGCTTCTTAAAGTTAATTCTCCTAATGTAGACAATCCGGAGTTCTTACGTTTTGATATGAATGAGTTTTAAATGTTTTATAAAGAATTGTGTCCTTAAAGGGTTTCGTAACTACGAACTCCCGCAACTTTCGTAGACGAGCTCGGATCGCCCCGAAACCTTCATAGGTGATTCCATAAAGCATAATATTCCCCAACTTTCATAGACGGGCTCGGGCGGGGTTGATGCTCATCCGTGGGCCCTCGAGACTTTCTTTGTACAGTTTTAACGTTTTGTAAAGAACTTAGCATGTTTGTTATCTTAACCCCCGAATATGATTACTTACGTAGTTACTGAGCCTAAAATGAGGATTGATACACTTATGATTCCGATATGTAGTTATGACATTTAGAGTTCGGTTTGACATGTGTGCCCGAGGGGCATTCGGAAGAAACATGATTAAACTATTGTCCTAATTTGTATATAATGATGTGCTTTGATTAATGTATTAAATCTTTGTAAATGTTACATTGCATATGGTTATAAATATTTTAAATTGTATATGATTCCCACGATTCTGCTCGTGCACATTTTTGTTAATTCTTACCGCCGAGTCCCGGGCCGGTTATGTTCGTGCGCACAATCCGAAGTATGATGAGCTTAGAAGTATGATGAGTTTTACATATGATATGATACGAAGTATGATGAGTTACGAAATATGATATGATTACACGAATTATGATATGATACGGAGGATGTGTTCGGAGATATGCAAAACTTCCGAAGTATGATGAGTTGTGGCGCCCAAGACAGGAGGGGCGACCACGTTCCGTCCGCCGGGTCCCATTGTGGGCCGCATATGACATATGTGTTTTGATATGTATGATTTATGCTCAGAGAGTAAGCATTCTGACATTCTGATTATTATATCTGTTTTCTGTGCTTCGCATATGATTTCCGATATTTGACACGCCTATGATGACTTATTTACCGAGTCCCCGTAGGGCCGGGTACGGTATATATATGTACGACGATATGTTGGCATGATTATGATATGTTTTGCTTACCGGCATATGTATATATGTGATAAGTGTTCCAAAGGCAGGTTATGGCTTTCCGGTTCCTATACTTGTTTCCGTAATCTTCATTTCGGTTATGATTCTGTTTAATGTATTTCCCGCTTTACATACTCAGTACATATTCCGTGCGGCCCCCTTTCTTCGGGGCTGCGTTTCGTACCGCGCGAATACAGTACTTGTTTGGGTGAGCCGTCGAGGTTAGGACTCTGTTGACTATTTTTGGAGTGCTCCTGTCCCAGGAGCCCATATTTAGTACGGACTCTTCCGTTATGTATATATATTGCGTATGCTTATTCGGGGTACGGCGGGGCCCCGTCCCATCATATGATTAACTATTACTCTTAAGGCACCGTGACATGTACGTGGGTTGTGGGTAATCGTTCAGTTATGTTTGTGTTCTGTACATTCCCAGATTATATGTATGATATGTATATATATATAGGTATGTATATGCGCCACCGTGTATGTTTTATATATATAAGTTCCTAATAAGTTACTATAAGCGGGTTATGATTAGTAAAGGGTACGAGTGCTCACGGAGCACTAGTCACGACCTACGGGGTTGGGTCGTGACATGTTATATCCCGTATTTTTATACGATGAATTATTCGTAAGCTAATCGACATAAGTCCAAGGACAAGATTATTTTTGGATATGAGACAAGGACCTTTTAATCCCGATTTTAATAATTGTACGGTTTGCTAATTAATTACAATTAGTGGAAATATTAGTGGAAATTTGGGGATTAATTTACCATGATTAGATTATTAAGTGGGGATTAGAGACTAATTATCATTAATCAAGTCATTAGTGGGATTAAGTGGACCCCACTATAGCATGGCCAAATCTGATTGGCCCATGCTATGAGTGGACACATGTCCAACCAAATGGACACATGTCACCCTATAAGTGACATATAAATATAAAAGACTTAGTGATGACTAATAAGAAATTCTTCTTTTTCTCTTCCCAAAATAAGAGTTAGAGAGATGGAAGAGGCCCCGGGCCCCTGGCCG
>NW_026718535.1:0-13475 GCF_029784015.1 Lycium ferocissimum | reverse complement strand
AATAGTCTTTTTTTTCAACATAACCATCAATTTGTTCTAACCTCACTTTTCACCCAATATCATATTTTCATGTTTTCTACTAATTCAAGACCATTCAAACACATTTCAACACATTTCGCATTATTCCTCAAAATGCACAAGTTTTCCATCAAACTATAATTCGTCCAAACTTCCAACTTTCAACATAAATCATTTCCTTCCATTTCCATCACAAAGTTCCAACAACACAACTAACATACTAAGTAAAATTAAGTTGCCAAGGGAACCACACTACCACACACACACAATACACTCTCACGGCACACACCTCAACACCCCACATTTCCATGATTTTTATTCAATTATAATCATCACAATACTTAAGGAATCTTCCATAACATAAAAAGAAAACATAAAATCCTTGCCTTCCTCAAGGCCATGATGACTCACGGCCAACACTACCCCATGCACACACAAGGCCATGCAACCTCACAACACAATTTCCACAATTCTCGTACAATTCTAATCATTATAACATAACCACTTATTCCACAACATAAGACATGGAAACCTTACCTTTCTTGAAATCTCAACCTTCCGCAAACGGCGTTCTTTCGCTTAACCAATTATACTACGTCGCAGCGCCTTGAACTTGTCGTAAATTCAAAGAAAGCAAGATTTTTGAGTCAAGAATCGAGGCTCCAAATTTTCTTCTTTTTCTTTCTTTCTTTTTCTCCCTTAGCCGATGCTCTCCTTTTTTTCTTTCTTGTTCTTGCTTTGATTTTCTTGAAGTTTCTTGATCACTCCATCTTATAAATATTTATCACATGGGAAAATTAATTTAACCCATGGGCCTTGGCCATAAGGTGGCCGGCCACTCCATTAATTTTGGGCCCAAATTTTCTCTTTTCATAAATTGGGCCCAATAAGCTAGAATCCTTATTTCAAAATTTCCGAAACAAATTTCCAAAATTCCAATTTTGCCCTTAGGTCTTATCCGGTGTTTTCGCGTTCAAGCTTCCATAACCGGTTCACACATGCGAAGAAAATCCAAATATGGCCTTATTCCCTACAAGCAAAAATTATTCCAACTTTCCAAATGTGCCAAAAATGCCGGATGTAACAGCACTGATAGAAGAAAACGATTGGTGATGTTGGAAGTCGCAAAGTACGCAGGTAAGTAAAGGTATGAAGATGTATGTTGGGAACGATATTGAAGCTGCGATTGAAATACAAGTTGAAGACTAAAGGGGGAAAGTAACCAAGAAAGTGTAACAGGTGCCGTTTGAATTGGGCATGCGAGGTATGTATATTATTTGTGTATTGTTGAGAATATTGGATGCCCGTGTGTATTTGCGATATGATATGATATGTGTATATGTATGTTGGCCCTGTGAGGCATTGTTGGTATTTCCTGCGTGCAGGTTTTGAGATAGTAAGGAAATGCAGAGGAAACTCTGCCGAAATTTTTCTAGAGATAAAAAGAGAATGGGATATGGGTTTGTAATACGACTTGAAAGGTCGTGCTAGTGAGATTAGGACAAGAGTGCAGAGGGAAGGAATTGCGATGTATACGAATGAATTGTGTGTGATAGTTGTGAAAGAAACTCCCCCAGGTGCTTGTAAGACCCCGTAAGGTTAGTTGAACATTCGAGGACGAATGTTCTAAAGGGGGAAAGGATGTTATACCCCGCGTTTTCGTAGCATGAGTTTGACGTGTACCTCATCGTAGTAATGAGATGTTTTGAAAGGCACAAGCCATGGAAAGTACGTAACAACGAAGAAAAAGGGTGAATTACGATCTCGTAAGTCGTAATCGGGAAAGAATATTTTGAAACACGGGAACATGGCCATTATTAGTGTAATAAGTGATAAATATCATGTATGGAGAATTTCGGAATATTTCGATTGAGCAAATTGAAGAAAATAAGTTCGACGAAAATTTGAGAAACGGGACGAATTTTAGTTAACTTTGGAGGCGCATATCTCATAGTATATGTGGAGTTTAAGGTGGTTCAAAGTCCTAAAATGAAGTTCGTCGAGTCTAGTTTGTAATGCAACCAACCGTTCATTGATAGGACATCGGAGTAGAGAATTATAGACGTTACAAACTGAACTGTCGACGCAGAAACAGTATTCCCGCCAAGCCGGCTACAAGTTATACAAGCATCGCCACAAGATCGTAGCTACAGATAAACCGACTTCAAAGAGTCCGTTTTAAGGTGTTAAAATCTCATTTTTTTTCATCCAAAATTTCCAAAATTCAAAAGAAAGGGAGGAGCTAAAGAAAAGGTAAGATTTAATCCTTCTTTACATGTTTTATGGATGTGTTGAACGTGTTATGGTGCATGGAAATGGATGGAAAATCATGAGAGGTTGTATGTTGGGAGTTGTAGCCGTGGGTGTATGTTGTTGATGTAAGCATGACGAACCAATTTTATGTGATGTAATTTGATAGTTGTGGATGTTGTGGAGTGTGAAAATGAATTAAAATCATGAAAATATGGATGTTAAAGTTGAGTTGTGAAAGTTGAAGGTTGGCCGTGTGTTGTGTGTATGGTGTGATGATAGTGATTTAATTGTATACAACATGTTTGTGTGTTATGGTAATGTGTAGAAAGTGAATGAAACTTATGGAATGGTGTAGGTTGAGGGTTGGCGAATAGGGGCGTTTTTGGTAGCTTATAGCGAATTGATTTTATTTGGTATGTTTTGGTTGTTGTCGTCATGAATCCAATGAGGTAAATAAGAGCTTAATGTGCCAAGTTGGTGTTGTAATTGTTGGTGGGCTGATTTAGAACCTTAAGAAATTTTAATGTGGTTTCATGAATTGGTGGAAGATAATGTCGTCAATGTGTGAAATTGTTAGTATGGTTTATGAGTTTGGAAGAAAAGAAATGCGTTGTTGATATTTCCTTGGACTTGGAGGGTTTCGGGTTGCCTTATGTTTTGGTTGGATTGTTTTGAACAATTTTGTGAATTGTGGGAAATGTTATTGATTTGTGTTTGAAAGGTTTGAATTGTTATTCGAATATGCGATCGTTGGTAGTAGTTTGAAAATATGTAGTTAAGTTGAATATAATTGGAATGTTGTCGAAGTATGTGGAAATGACTTGTTAGTGTTAGAATGCGTTTGAAATTACTTCTTGATGTTGCTGAAATGGTTGTTGGTATTGTTGTTGACGATTTGGCGAGTTGAATTCTCGGGGTTGGTGAATATATAGGGGAAATGCTGCCCAATTTTTGGTAGAAAAAGCAATGGTTTGGGATTGGATCCTTTAGCGCCGGACTAATGTTCGATGCCTATTGATGTTGTTGTAGATTTTGAGAAGACGAACTTACGTTTGGATTAGCTTAGGAAGCAAGCCGTATGTGAAGCTTACCCTTCTTTTCTTTTGGCATGTCTTAGACGGATTAAGGTATGACATGATTTGTGCCTTGGGGTAACTCCATTCGTAAATTTTGAGTAGGTTTGTGATTCGTATTTGCTTGATGTTGGCATCCTTGGTATGTTCCGTATGTCTTGGATATGATTGAGTTTGAAGTGTTGCGTAAGCGATTTTTATATGTTTCTTATTATTCGTACCCTTAATGCATTCGAGTTACGATCCTCACGTCTTTTGTATGACTAAATTTCTAAGGTTGCAAAAGAGTTACGTTTTCAAAAGAATTTGGTTTTAAAAGAGTTTTGTTTTCAAAAGAGATATATGCCTAAACGACTCCGAAACTTCAAACGTCCGTAACTTTTGCATACGACCTCGAAACGCCCCAAAACATAATATGTAAGTTCATAAGACATCATTCTCCCCTACCCCTCGTAGTCGGGCTCGGACGGGGGTCGGCACCCGCCCGTGGGGCCCGCGGCCTTTCTATGCTACCTTTATGGATTTTTCGGAAAATTTAATATTTTCTTCATTATGACTATTTATTTATGTATTTGTCGAGTTGGAAATAAGGATTTTATGCCCATGATTTTGGATACATAATTGTGGTTTCTAAAATTCGGTTTGACATGTTCCCGAGCGAAATTCGGAAAAAAACTTGTTTTGACTATGGTTTTGGATTTTCAAAAAAAAGAGGGTTCGTTCTGATCATTCGGTTGAGTCTGTGATGATGTCTGATATGCGTGTGGTCACTTACGATCTGTTCGTGCGTTCTGTGTTACCTCTTTCACCGGATCCCGGCCGGTATATGATCGTGCGCACTATGATATATTCGGGTTATCTTGCTTCGTGTTACGGTTCCCGAGACCTCGCCATAGGGCCGGTTCCGTTTATGAAGTTATCTTGTGATATGGCTTATGATGTGTTGTGATGATGTGTTGTGTTCGGGGATACGGAGATTTGAAATCTTCCGGAGTTATGCTCGTGTTGTGGCGCCAGATGGGTGGCGACCACGTTCGTCCGCCGGTCCTATGGACCGCATTTGATATGTGATGATGTGTGATGAGTTTGTTCTCCGATGATGAGTTTGATCACCGATGATGAGGCGGATCCCACATCGGTTCTTGTCATTCCATATGACGATTACGATGCGTTCGGTATGAGTATGCATGATTTGTGTGTCGGATGTAAGTACTTAGATAGTTGTGTTATTACGACTTCACTTTCGTACTTCCTACTTTAGTTATGACCTCGTTTGATGTATGCTATGCTTTACATGCTCGCATATTTCGCATCGACCCCGCTTTCTTCGGGGCTGCGTTTCATGCCACGCGGTACCCACGGATGAGTCGGTGATGCTAGAAGATGCTCCGGTTGGATTGGCGAGCTCCATTTCCTCCGGAGCGCCGCCGAGTCGAGTGCTTTGTATGGTGTTCGAAGTTATGATAGAGACTTTGCGGATGTTGTCGAGTGTATGATATGTCGGGTCTGTTTGTAAGCGGCTACGTAAGCCGGTGTGTTTGTATGTATTATGTTACCGATGTGTTTGGCAAGCGGCTATATAAGCCGAAGTACTGTTATGCCTTATATTGCAGATTTTATTTGGTTTGAAAAAAACGAGAGGCATGTTTGTTTTCAAAAATTTTCATTACGTGTGTATGCTATGTTTTGTGGGCCCGTATGGGTATGAGTGTTACGTTAGTCGGGCCGGGTTCGCTCGGCCCTAAGTAAGGGTCGGGTGCCCGTCACGCCTAACGGAAATTGGGGTGTGACATGGTGGTGTATGTGTGATTGCCGCGTGTGTGTGTGTTATTTTGCATGGAAGATTGACTTGATTTCATGTGGTGTGTTGGTTGTGGTTGCAATGTATAGAAATGGATGGAAAATTCATGAAAAATATGCATATGTGTATGTTGGCCGAATAGTGTAGTTAATGGAAAGGTGTGATAAATTGATTTTATTTGGAATGGTAATTGTTGTTATGGTAGATTCTACAATGAAAAATAAGAATTAAATGGCTTGGAGGATTGAAAGTTGGGTTAAGGTGATGGAATTTGAAAGAGGAAAATATGTTGTTGTTGTTGTTGGAATGTAAATAAATGAGTAAAAATGCACGAAGACATGTAAGGAGAGATTATGGTCGAAATAGGTGTTTTGGTAGGTTAGTGTCAATTAATGTAATTCGACATTCTAGTTGTTGTCGTTATGGATTATGTGACGTTGAATGAAGAATGAGGTTGAAGTCAATGAATATAGATGATAATGAAATGTATGGTCGTTGTTAAATTTGAAGGTTTCGGGTGAAGTAGTATGTCGATTGATTCGACGAAATATTATGCGAATTGAATTGAATTGAATTGAATTTGTTATTGAAGTATTGTTAGGATAATTGTTGGTATTGTTGATGGTTTGGCCGGGTTGAATTCCGGATTATTGTTGTTGTTGTTGTTGATTAAAGTAAGCCAGTTGGATCCTCGGGGGTGGTATATTCATAGGGGAGATCTTTCGAAATTTCGGCACCATAAGCGAAGAAATTTGCAAGGTTACAACAAGTATGTGTCAATGAATCTAATGGTTGCACCCACTCTCTTGAATGTAGACTAGCGGAACCAAGCTTGGATGAATAAGCGTAGCTAGTAAGGCGCGGCGCAACGGTATGTTAAGGCTAAGCCCTTTTCTTTTCTACGGCATGAATCACATAATGAAATATTATAAATGCTCCCATAACGACCTTATTTTCAAAGTTAGAATTTATGATTTCAAAACATGATTTCTTCTTAAAAGTTATAAATGTTTTCAAAAATATTCATTTTCTCCAAAATCTAAGTTTTACGTTTTGATAGTTTTCATGACTAAAACGACGACTATGATTTTATGACGACAAGGATGATGCCGTATATAAGAAGACGTCTATGATGAATATGTCAAGGATATGTTCTTACCATGGATACGACGATATGAAAATGTTAAGTCGTTTTTCGAATAATGACTATGTTAAAGGTTCCAAAGTGCATGATCTGATATGACATGTTCTATGTTCTCTTAATGTTTCCCTTCGTTGATAGTCTCACCTTAAATAATCGTTCCTCCAAGGTGAGACATGACGATCCGGGTTATTCCATAGTATAATCGGAGGTTACCGACCTTACGTCACTCCGATAGAGTTATAGCTTTTCTTCGGGCTCCCCTGCATGCTATGACATGATACATGTATAAGTATACGTATATGTATATGTATATGGGGAAGATGGGGAAAAGGGCGGCGCTATAGGCGCACAACCACCTGATCAGGTGGAGAATGATATGATATCGTCCCGGACGCGGGATAAGTGGTTAAATGGATCGGAGCCGACGCCGGCAATATGGTATGTTCTATTTTCTTTATATATGAAAATGAGATGTTTTCAAAGAAAGAATACGTACATGTATATACAAATGGATCGGGCCGCACGTTCCGCAAGATTAAGCATGCATGATTCCGCCTTAAGAGGCACTCATACTCACAAAGTTACCAACACCCGATATGCTTTATATGTACAACAGTGAAGAACATGATATGTTCCACATGTACCGAAAATACGGCACACACATGATATGTCTCATGTGTACAGGATACTCTCTTTCACGTGACATGCTCTACATCTCTTTTTATGTTACTGTTCATGCCTTACATACTCAGTACAATGCTCGTACTGACCCCTCTTTCTTCGGGGGTATTATGTTTCCATGCCCCCGTTTGCAAACACCTAACATCCCCGCGGATAGAAGACGTTCCAAAATGTCGGTTGGCAAACTCCCTTTGTTCACAAGTGTCGCCGAGTCAACATACTATGCCATGATGTTTCATTCGGTTAGAGACTTTGGCAGACACGGTCGTGGGTTTCGGGAGTCAGTTTGTATTATGATACAAGTTTTGTACAGTTACATATTTTATTCGTTTTATAAGTAACAAAAGAATATTTCAGCAATTTCACTGTGTATACTTGTCGTAAAGATTCAAAAAAAAATGAAGGTTATAAGAGTCAGCAGGTTCGCTCGGCTCCGAATATGGGGTCGGGTGCCCATCACACCCTAGTGAGATCGGGGTGTGACAAGTTTGTCTAGAGGCGGGCACAGACAGCAGTTCTCGAGGCATTCAGGCCATACTATGATTAGTGCACCTCCATGGTATTCGGGCCAGAGATTTGATAGGTCTATTCATCCCAGGCCGAGCCAGAGCTTTTCGGGATCTCAGTTCAGAAGTGATTCGGGTTAGGCGAGGCCACCCGTACCACGATTTTCCCAAAGGTGGGAAGTTACATTGGGGTCTACCAAAAATTGGTGCAGCATTGGGCTCGTATTGCTATTCATGTACTACCGAGCCATATTATGCGAGATTGCCCCTCGGTTGGTGGCAGAATAGGAACCGGCCTTCGTGGTCGATAGCCGTATCTTCATCATCTATACGCCAATGGGGCCAGGTTCACATGCGCACCGTATGGCCATGGTAGAGGTAGAGGGAGATTTCCCGAGTTAATGGTCCTCAAATATAGATTTATGCTTTGGCTGGTCGCCAAGATCTCGAGTCTTCTCCTGACGTTGTCACAGGTACATTATCGGTATTTTCTCATGATGTATATGCTTTGATATATCCGGGATCCACATTGTCATATGTTACTCCGTATATTGAGGGTCGATTTAGAATCAAACCGGAGTCGATCAAACCTTTTGAGGTGTCTACACCCGTTGGTGAATCGGTAATAGCTAGCCGAGTATATAGAAATTGTGTAATTGCGATTTGTGATCGTCGTACCATGATTGACTTGCATGAGTTAAAAATGGTGGATTTTGATGTTATTATGAGCGTGGATTGGTTGGCTTCTTCCTATGCCAATGTTGATTGTAGAATGAAAGTGGTTCGTTTCCAATTTCCAGGAGAACCAGTTTTAGAATGGAAAGGAAATACAGCGTCACCAAAGGGTAGGTTTATTTCCTATCTAAAGGCAAGAAAAATGATCACAAAAGGTTGCATTTATCATCTAGTGCGGGTTCAAGATGTATGTTATATCCCGTATTTTTAACAACGGGATAATCCAAGTGTAATATGACAAGTTAGAATACAAGACTATTTTGGGACAAGAAGTCGGGATTTTCTTTAATCATGACTTTGTTTTAAATAAGTGGTATATGACCTTGTTGGCATGGAAACACTAAGGAAATATTTGGGGCCAAAAATGAATTAAAACAACTAGCAAATCATGTAATTAAAGGGCCAAAGTGGCCGGCCAAGTACTTGTGGGGCCATGGCCACATGAATTAATTCTATATGGATCATTAAAAGATGACTAAGTCATCTTGCTTCTCATTTCACTTTCTAGAAAAATCAAGAAAATAAGGAGAAGGGAAAGAGGAGAGCATTCGGCCATTGGAGAACAAATTCAAGACCAAGAAATCTCTTTCAAAAAAATTGGTTCTTCTATCAAAACAACTAATTCAAGGGTGCTCGTTGACGTGGAATCGTTGTTTGGACCAACAAGTCACTCGTTTTCACTCTTGGAAGACTTGAGCCAACGTGGGAAGTGAAGGAAAAAAGGTAAGAGTTACTTCTCTTTGTGTGTTATGAATGGTGTGAACATGTTATAGTATGTAAACATGAATGAATTCATGGAAAATTGAGGTGTTGGAGTTGAAACGTGCACATTGAGCGTGCATGGCTCATGGCCGTGTATAGTCAATACTATGTGGGAATGATAGTTTAGATTCTATGTAACATGTTTGGTTGTTGTTGTGGTGTGTTGAAATGCATGGGAATCATCCATATATGTGTGTTGGGACATGGCCGAATATAGGCCAATTTTGGTGCCAAGAAATGAATTGAGTTCCCTTAGTGTTTTAGTTGTGTTGTTGTGAATTCTAAATTGATAATGAGCTTTTAAATGACCTATGTTGATGATTGGAATTGTGTGGACTGATTTGAAAGTCATTGTGATCTTTGTGTACATTTTTACATTTATGGAATTGACATTATAAAGGGTGGATAGTTAGTGTAATTTATGAATTTGGAAGGAAGGAAGGCAAGCCATGTTGCTCTCGGGTTTGGGCTGCATTTCGGTGAATTGGGACTTTAGTTGGGTTGTTTGAAGTATTGTGTAAATTAGTTAAAGCGTTCTTAAATATTATTCGTATGGTTTGTGAGTAGCGCTCGAATGTGTAAACGTCGATCTTGATTGAAATGTAAGTAGTTGAGATAGTATATTGGAATGTTGAGAAAGTTGTGAAAATTATGTAAAGAGAGTTGTTAGTGCTAAAATGTATTTTGAATTGAATATTGACAATGTAGTTTGGTTGTTGGCTTGGTTGTTGTTGAATTTGGCCAAGTGTAAATCTCGGTTGGTGTATGTACAAGGAAATGTCCGAAATTTCGTTAAAATTTAATGTTCGTTTGGATATTGAATGCCTAAAAGTTTGTGGCTAATGTTAGCATAATTGGTGTTATGCGTATTTTGGAGCATCCGAGAGTTGAGCCTTGACTTAGCTTGCGAGCGGACAAGGTATGTAAGGCGTCGCTTTCTTTCATTTGGCATGTCCTAGTGCTATTAGGCTATGACCCGCATCTCGGGGTTGTTCTGTTCTTAAATCCGAGCTTAGATACGTACTTATTTGATCCTAAAGATTGATTCATTATTGTGTTCAATATAAGGTTCTTAAGTTTTCAAATAAATGAGTTTTCAAAAGACTTAAAAAGAATTTTGACTATAAAGAGGTCCCGAACTTCAAATGTCCGTAACTTTTGCATACGAGCTCGGAACGCCCCGAAACATAATATGTAAGTTCATAAGGTATAACTTTCCCCTAATCCTCGTAGTCGGGGTCGGACGGGGGCCGGCGACCGTCCGTGGGGCCCGCGGCTTTTCTGTGCTACCTTTAGGGATTTTTGGGAAAAACTTAGTATTGTTTCCACTTTGACTTCCGCATATGGGCTTCTTAATTACTTAATGAGTTATGATTATGATTTTATGCATATGACTGCTCACGACTCCTCTCGTGCTTATGGTTATTGCCTCGTTCACCGATCCCGGCCGGTTATATTTCGTGCGCGTTATGATATATTCGGCAGATGTTGTGTTACGGTTCCCCGAGCTCCCCGCCAGAGGGCCGGGTTCCGTTTATATTGGTGTTATGCTGTGTATGGTGTCATGGTTGGCTATGTTGTGTTACGGGGATATGTCGGGTTACGGAGGTATGAAACTTTCTGGTGTGATGTCGTGTATGGCGCCATCGACAAAGCGGCGACCATCGTTCTAAGATCCCGTGCATGACTTATATTTTAATTACATATTTGACATTTTACATATCATATCTATTTTCCGTATTCTCGGTTATCGTGATTCTCAGTTTTATATTTCTTACATACTCGCACATATTCCGCATCGACCCCCGTTTCTGGGGTCGTGCTCATGCCCGCAGTACGTACGCTCGGCTTTGGTGATCCACCCGCTTAGAACACCTATTCAAATTTTCTCGATTGCTCCTTCTTCCGAGCTCATATATTTTGGTATATATTTCCTTCGATGTATATGTACATTATTATTCGTGGGTACGACGGGCCCCGTCCCGTCATATGATTTCGCTATTCTCGTTTAGAGGCCCGTGGATATGTACGTGGGTTATGACTATGTCCGTACGTATATGTATATGTGATATGTTCGGGCGGTTCACCGCCACGCGCGTGCCTTGCCGCTCGCCCGTATATGTGTATATGGATATGTTGGCCCCGTGTGGCCTTTGTTGGTATTTTTCTCGCGTGTGTGTTGATTTTGGTTAGTAAGAAAAACGAGAGAAACTCGCCCAAATTTTATTAAATATTTGAGTTACTATTTTTGGAACTTTGGTACGTACGGGTGCCCGTGCCGGGCGCTAGTCGCGGCTCACGGATTGGGTCGTGACAAAAGTGGTATCGTAGCGGTTCGTCCTCGAATGTCCACAGGTGCCGTGTCTAGTGAGTCCGTTTACGCGTGTTGTGCACCACATCTATAAACAGAGGCTACAGTGACATTTAGGATACAGCTTTTCTTTCTGATCTTAGATCGTGCGATAGAGCGGTGCTATTAGGATAACTTCTTTTCTAACGATCTGTTGTGTTTTCAGCGATGCCCCCAAGAAAGACGACAGCTGCCCAGAAGGGCAAGTCCACTGCTGTGGGAGAGACTAGTAGGCCCGTAGAGTTACTGTGGCCCGTGCCCATGCTCGAGCCGGAGATGGTGCCCTTGGCGGCCACTCGCCACCCCATCACCATCGCTATGGGCACGAGCAAGAAGAATGACAGACAGGATGCGGCTCCACCGCCCACTCCCGAGGTTCGAGTGCCCGAGTGTCATAACCCGCATTTTAGTATAATCGGATAATTCAAAACAATCGCGGGAAGACAACAAGCGAGGCCATATTTTATTTTGTTTGGCATATGAGTTGCTTATGAAAAATTTAGAAGCGGAATTAATGAGGAAGGTCAAGGGCATAAAGGGAAATTCGCAATATGACTCGTGGAAATATGGAGAAAGACGAAGGGCAAATTTGGGAGTTGGAAAAATGTTTCATGAACTACAAGAACTAGCCCAAAAAAATAAGTGGGCTTGAAAGTTTTTTTTTTGGAAATTTGAAGGCCCAACCGGCCATGTACATGGGTTAGGCCCATGATTAATTAACTCATGGGAATTAAATAGATGACTAAGTCATCTTTATCAAAAAAATTGTCTAGAGACTTCAAGAAAACAAAAGAAAGAAAAGAAGGAGAAAAATCCAAGGGCCATTCGGCCATAGCAAGAAATTCCAAGGAAAAATTTATAAAATTCTTTCAAAAATTATTTTCTACTAAGAAGAGGGTGCACAACAAGGTGAAGTTGTTGTTGGAACAAGAAAGGTTCAAAATCACACAAGTTGCCAAGAGTTAGGCAAGTGAGAAGTTGAAGAAGAAAGGTAAATTCTAATCTTGTTTTATGTGTTATACATGGTTTATATGTGTTGTAGTATGCCAAAATGGATGAAATTCATGAAGGAAAGGAAATTCGTATGTGGCCGTGTATGTTCATATATGAATAAGAATCATATCTCAACTATTTTGTTTAGTGTTTGGTTGTTATGGTTGTGAATGATATGTGGAAGATGGAAGTTGAATGAATTTGGAAGAGAATGTAGTTGTGCATGCATGAAGTGTGGCCGTGAGTGTTGTGTGTGTATGTGTGTGTGCCGTGAGGTTATGGTATAGTATGGGAGTTAATGAGTTAATTTTTGTGTAGTGTTTTGGTTGTCCTTATATTGTGAATCCTATGCTGCTAATGAATGTCTAGGGGCCTTAGTGAAGTTGTTGTAGTGGAGACTTGTTTAGAAATTATACGAATGGAATGCAATGTTTCTTTGCATGCATGAAAGACAATATGATTAGTATGATGTTGATGGAATATACATTATAAGGTTGTTATTGTGTTCATCGGGTTGGAAGGCTTTGAAGAAAGTGGTAAATTGAGATTATGCGTCTTGAATGAAATATGTGGACCGCTAATGTAGTTATTGAATTATGTTAATAGTTTGGCCGGGTTTGAATTCCCGGATTGTGTTTGATGAGAATTTGACTAAATTGAATGTTGAGGACGGTATATTTACAGAGAAAGTGCTGCCGAAATTTCGGTAGCTAAGTGGTTCCTTAAGATTCTAACTCTAAGTATACTAATGAGAGTTTTGGTAAACATGACCAATTGGCAGATTTTGACGAAATTGCAACGTGAATTTGGAATAGCTAAAGGAGCGAAAAGAGGTATGTAAGGTTTTCCCTTCCTTTCTTGGCATGTCTTAGATGTATAGGCTTGATTTCGCGTCTCGGGACCTTCCTAACTCTGAAATCCGCAATTGAAAATAGTTACTATTCATTCAAGAAGATTGAACCAAAAGTGCATGAATTGTGAAGACAATGTCTAAACATCCTAGAACTTGCAAGAATGAGACCCGATTACCCTAAGACCTTCATAAGTAACGTCATGACACGTATTATATGTAAGTTGTGTACGCCACCTCATTTGACTCGAGGTGGGCCCACAAGGCTCCCCTAATTTTCTCTTTAGTTCCTTGATTATTAAACGATAA
>NW_026718534.1:0-12750 GCF_029784015.1 Lycium ferocissimum | reverse complement strand
TAAGATACCCTGTTTAACAAAATAAAGAATATCTCCTTATTAATATTACTTTTGGTTTATTTACAAAGATAAAGGATGAAATGGTTGTATAAAAAGTTGTTGGTTGAGAAGGGGAAAACATCGCGTGGGTGTTTTATGGAATATTTTGGTATTTTTTAGATGTTGTTGATTTGGTGCTTTTGTAGTTGTTGTTTTGTTGGTATTGTGATTGGGCCTAGACATATAAACAGGAGGGTTTCCCGAATTTCGCAGATTATAAATGGATTTATTTGGACAAGACAGCGTATAACGAGAGTCTAACGATTGTGTGAATCCTTTTAAATGAGATTTCCGAGCTCGGACGAATAAGTTTAGAAAATTTGGAGACCGAATGTAGTTAAGGCTCGTCCCTTTCTTTCAAAGGCATAATTCCTATGTTACGATTTCATAAATGCTTCCATAACTTCTTGTTTTCAAAAGTTAGAAGCTATGATTCCAAGGCATGATTCCTTTTCCGATAACCCATAAATGCTTTCCAAAATGTCCGTATTTTTCCAAAACGAGGTTTAGACTCGTAAGCTTTTATGCCAACAACGATGGATATGTTTTACAATGACAAGATGATGTCAAAGATGAGAATATTTTTCTATAAAGACTATGATGAGAACGATTTCATGTTTAAAGGTTCCAAGTTATGATTTCAATGACGATATGAATGTTGAGCTATTTTTGATCCCTCAAGTTTATTCATGGACGATGACTATTTTTAAAGATTCCAAAGTATATGAATTGACCCCTTTACGAGATTTATGATCCTATTCTATGTTTTTCTTGATGTTATTCTTCATTGATAGTTTACCTTATAATAATGTTCCTTCAAGTAGACAAAGCGACGATGATTATTCCATAATATAATCGAGGGTTTCCGACCTTAGTCACTCCGATAGATACATGACTTTCTCTTACGCATTTGCTTATATGATATATGTATATGTATATGATATATGTATAGTATAGGGGAATAAGGGAAAAGGGCGAGGCGCTATGACGCATGGCCACCGATGCCGGTATAATATGATATGATTCATCCCGACGCGGACATAGTGGTTAATGGACGGAGCCCACGCCGACAACATGATATGTTCTATTTTCCGTATATAGAACAAAAAATGTTTTTCAAAGAAAGCTAACAGCATGGCATCCCCCAAGAGGCACCCACATGTCAAGGGTTTCTTTTTATTTTTACGAATGCTCTATATTTCCATTCTATTATTAGTCATACTTTCATCCCTTACTATGTTACTATTCATGCCTTACATACCGTACATTATTCTACCGACTCCTTTTGTGGGCGCCGCGTTCATGCCCCAGACCAGGCAGCCCCGACGATTCGCAAAGAGGACCCCCCGCCCGCGCCGCACGCTCCATTGATCCGAGCCACACCTTTTGGTATGCTATTCGCATTGTACATTAGGGTACGAGGCCTTGTCCGTCATTTCTACAATTTGTACTCCATAGAGGTCCGTAAACGGATATGTAGTCGTGATATTTGTCCTTTCACCCGCATGTATTTTTTTTTGTACGATATATACGGGGCGGCCCCCCGGCTCACTCCGTTATTCTCGGTTTCGTGTTTATAGCATGCGTTGGCCGTGATTTTTGGCCCCGGTGTCTTTTATTTTGATTGTTCGGGAGACGCTTTTTAAGGTCAAGGCATTGATAGGGGCCCGGGGGGCCCGGGAAAAGAAAACAAAAAAGGGAGTGTTTCCTAAGAAGGCCCTGGGCATTTGTGCGGTCCATCGGCCGGGGCCGTGAAAAAAGGGGTACCGAGCGCTATCTTGGGGATTGCCTCGGACCGTTTTCCGAGAGTCCTTTTTTAGGGGTGTAAAGGGGCCACACTTATAAAGTAAGCCCGGGGCATTTAGGAATCTTTGACCTTTCCTTGGGTTTTAGATCGGCAAAGGGCCGCCGCACCCTAGGAAAATCGTTTAACCCTTTTTCCGCGTGGCGTATTTAACAAGAGAGAAGAGCCCCCCCCTTTCCCGAAGCGGGGGTGTTTTAAGGGCCCCCCGGGACGACCCGGACCCGGGCCCCGGGGACCGAGCGGGGACCCCCCGTTTATTTATCGAGCCCCATCCCCCGAGAACCCCACGATTTTTTCCCGAGTTTTTGACCCCGGGGAAAGGGGGAACCCCTCGAGGAAAACCATGATATAGATCCGCCCGAGTATTAAACCGGGGGACACCGAGGGGAGACCCCGATGCCGCACCAACCGCCACCGTGGTGGAGAAATTTGGGGTCCCCGGGGGCCTTTCCCCTCCCAAAAAGTTGTTAGGGGACACCGGGGCCCCCCCTTTCCCGGGGGCCCGGGTTCTAAACCGGAGTCCCCGGGGTTATTTATACCCCTTTGGACCCGCAGAGAGGAATGATAAAGGGCCCGACGCAGCGGAAAAAGGGGGGAAGGGAAGACGAGGAGCACATTTTACCTTATGGGTCCCCCGGGAGGGGCTGAGACCGCCCGGCCACAGATACGAGTCCTTATAGGAATTTTTTAGTACGTCTTTGCCGTGTATTACTATTTAAAAGGGGAGTTAAAAACCCCAAAAAACCGAAACCATATTTATGGGAAATTACCGACCAAGGTGTGTTCCCCACCAGGGGAATCCGGAATTTGGGACGGAAAGGGGTAGTCAAAATAGGAAGGGGGAATATCGAGGATTGAAAAGGCCTAAAAGAAATTTCGAAGCCAAGAAAGAGCCCCTTTTTCAAACGTGGAGGGAGATGCGTTACGAGAACTTTTGGAATCCGAAGACCCCCGCTTTCCCCCTTTAGTTTGGGCTGCAAGGGGGTCCCCCGGGAGTGGATACGATTATGCCGATTAACGAAAGATTTCATCAAAGTTTCGAGGTTTGCTTGGGGGTGAGAGAAATACTAAAAAAGGGTCCCCCGGGGTAAAAAAGTCCTATAAATTGAGATATAAGAGGAAAAGAGAACCCCGTGGGGCCCCTTTAAGAGAGGGAGTACGTTAAAAGGGGGACCCCCAAGAGGTCGCATGGTCGGGGGCCGGGACAGACCGGGAAGAGAAAAAAGGGGATCCCCCTCTAAAATTTAAAATTTAAGTTTAATAGCTTTTTGGAAAATTTTGAAAGGGAAACGGTAGTAATATATATATATATATATATATATATATATATATATATATATATATATTTTGTATTTTATGCATAGATACCCCAACGGCTATACCCGGTAGGGACCCCCGGAACCCAAACGATGGGGTATAGGGAAGGCATTAATCAAAAGGTAACGAAGTTCAAGTGAAAAAAAAAAAAATGGAAAAATTTTAAAAGGTTTTTGATGTTTTTTTTCACTAAAAAAGTTGGAAATTTTAAAAACAAGATTTTTGGGAAAAAAAAAGAAAGTGAGAGATGGAAGGTAAGGAGATCAAAATGCCCCCAAAAAGTAAAAGTAAAAAACATGAGTGAGTAAACCCTTCCAAGAGAGATGACGGGCAAAGAGGGGACTATTTGGGTAAAAATTCAAAGGGGGTAGGAAAAGGGGATAAAGTGTGGAAAACAGGGAACAAAAGGGGGAAGTGGGGGTCAAAGAACGGATTTCGATTTTTGGGACAAAAAAGATAGTGACCAGACGAGGCCCGGGGGAAGTAAGTGAAAGAATGATTGGGCCGGGGGAACGATGTTAAAAATTTTTTACCGAAAAAGGATATAAGAGGACAAAGGGGTAGTCATTTTTCAGATTCCCTCGGACAGGAGAAGCTCTTTTAAAAGGGGAGACTTAAGAATAGAATGGATTTGCACGTTCAAAGGAATATTTACGAACTTCCGAGCCGATACTAAAAAATAACAAAGGGGAAGGGCGTTTGGGGGGGAAAGGGAAACCCGGGGAAGGGTTTAAAGGATGAAAAAAAAGGGGGTATACCAACGGGCCGATCGGAAAAAAAAAAAGGGGGAGAGCATTTGGGAGGGTAACCGGAAATTTTTTAACCATGGAGTAAGAAGGATACTTTAAAAAGCCGGGTAGGGAAACCGATTACTCATGGGAAAGAACGAGGATGAGAGTCGACCCAATTGATTAGAAAATGAATGACATGGAATAAGAATTCGGGGGAAGACCGAGAGATTCGATCAAAAGGAAATGGAATTAAATTGTCACGACCCAACTGGGGGCCCCGGTTTTTAAACCCGATACTTGTACCGAGCCCCCTTTTTATCTCGCATCCTATTCTCATTATCAAGTGGGCCAAAAGGGAGTCGTCCCATTTTTTTTCGTTACGAAATTTTACATTAGTAGGTCATCATAAACAGGGAAAAAAAACTTTGCTATCACGCTATACAATAACCCGAAGAATCTGAACATCTAGCCGTACAAATAAATCTACGAGCCTCTAAACATAGTACACATATACGAGGAAGGTCCGAGTCTTTGAATGATAACGTAGTATACGAATATAAAGTACGAATAATAACATAATAGATGTACGGAAGCTTATCAAGATGCAGAAGTAACACGTACGTATGTATGCTACGTAGGCGGATACCATGCAAGCTTAGCCTTTCGAACACGGTGTCCGTATCCCGCGTATCTGACGCGGATACATTTCGATTAAAACATTATCTTATTTACATTCACGGTGACGCCGAATACATCGGCTCTCCCACCCCACTCCCCAACGGTGTCCCAACACAACATATCATATATATATATCATACATCACATAAACGAAGACGCCGCGTACGGCTCTCCCGTATCCCGTATCCCCCCGCGTCCGGGATGATAAGCTTGATTGAATCAGGTGGACACAGTTGCCCTTCCCCATTCCCCATATACATATACATTCATCAATATCATGTATGATATAAACATCATGCACATATACGTGTATCATAAGGCAAAGTTACCAATGAAAAGCGTCATTTATGAGAAAACATCAAATAGGACCATAAGGTATAGTTTCATCTTTTAGAACCTTTATGGCGGTCATTCCCTATAATAGAGTTGAGATATCAAGAAATCGTTTAACAATTCCATATTTTCATTTTTATATGTTGAACATATTCTTCACTTTAGTCAAGGAATCATGGACGTATGTTCTTTCTTAGCATTATCGTTGTCACGGTCATCATAGACTTTATTTACATTAAGATAGTGTTGTACCTATCGCTTGATAATCGGGACACGGATCAAAAGTTTCCTTAGGATTCTATTCCAAAACAAGTCAAACGAAACGATATAGAAAATCCGGGAACAATGGGCCCACCTCGGGCCAAATGAGGCGGCGCACACAATTTACGCGTAAGACGTTTCATGACATTACTTATGAGAGTTTTAAGGTAATCGGGTCTCGTTTATGCAAGTTCTAGAGGTCTAAGAAGTTTTCCAACATTTCGCACCATTTCTAGTTCGATTTCTTGAATGAATAGTAGCGAATTTCAATCTTGGATTTCGAGAAAGGAATGGTCCCGAGCCGTATCCAACTTAGTACGTCTAAGACATGCCATAGAAAGAAGGGTGAAGCCTTACATACCTCTTTCCGCTCCTTTTACTATTCCAAATTCAGTGCGATCTCGTCGAAATACGCAAAATTGGTCATGTTTACCAAAACTCTTATTAGGATTCTTAGAGTTAGAATCTTAAGGAAACACTTGGCTACCGAAATTTCGGCAGCACTTCCTCTCGTAAATATACCATCCTCAACATTCAATATAGCCAAATTTCTCATCAATCACAATCCGGGGAATTCAAACCCGGCCAAACTACCAACAACAATACCAATATTCATACTAACAATTCCAATAATCAACTCAAAATATATTCTAACAATTTCATCAACATATTATTTCCTTCAAGGCCTTCCAACTCCGATGAAAACAATAACAACCTTATAATATATTTTCCGACAACACCATTCCAATATCATTGTCTACCATACATGTAAGAACATAATATTTAATTTACATAACTTCAATCACGAATCTCCAACTTCTACCATTTCACTAAAGTTATTAAGCTTTTATAGCAATATAGAATCCACACACAACAACGACCAAAACACAAAATAAAACGTGCTCACTATCCGTTCACCATACAACTCACACACACGGTTATATACATGCCACACCTTTACACGGCTTCAACATGCCTGACTACAATCTCTCCAAACTCATTCAACTTTCATTTTCCACATAACATCCACAACAATAACAACCATACACCAAGTAATATAATTAAAACATGATTTCCACACACACATGTAGGACACCTCACGGCCACACCTCTATCTTCATGTCCTTCATGAATTTTATTTATTTTCATACACTACAACATCCACAAACATCCATAACCTATAAAAAGGGATGAATTCTTACCTTTTCTTCTAATCTTCCTTCTTGGATAAGACTTGCAACTCACAAAAACATGTAGCTTCTTGCTCCAATGAACACTCCAACTTGCTAGGGACCCTTTAATTGGTAGGAAATGATTTTGGAAAAATTTTGTAAATTTTCTTGGAATTTCTTCACTTGGCCGATTGGCCTTGAAGTTTTCTCCTTCTTGCTCTTGTTCTTATTTTCTTGAAATTTCTAGAGAACTTTGATGAATATTAGATGAATTCCTACTTAAATACACACAAGTCTTCCACCAAATTTTTTCCATATTTATAAATAGGCCCCTCAACATAAAGGTATGGCTACATGACCCCTTTCTTCCCTTTCTTGAGATTTCTAGAGAATTTGACCAAATAAGATGACTTGGTCATCTTTTTAGATGGTGCAAATTAAATCCCACATGGGCTAAGCCCATGTGCATGGCCGGTTGGGCCTCCAATTTTCTTAAAAAATTCCAAGCCCAATTATTTGGCTAGTTCTCGTAATTCATGAAAACAAATTTTTCCCCGTTTCCAAATTTGCCCTTCGTCTTTCTCCATATTTCCACGGGTCATATTGCGAATTTTCCTTTTATGCCCTTGACCTTCCTCATTAATTCCACTTCTAAATTTTTCACAAACAACTCCTACGCCAAACAAAATAAAATGTGGCCTTGCTTATTGTCTTCCCGCGATTGTCTTGAATTATCCGATTGCACAAAATGCGGGATATAACATCCTCCCCCCCTTTAGAACATTCATCCTCGAATGTTGAACTGGCCTCATAGCGTATGATAATATTCGGGGGAGTCTCCTTCGTCGATATCCCACATGTTGCTTAGCATATCCATTTTAAGTCTCGCACGTTCTCCCTTTCTGCTAGTCTAACCTGCCCCAACTTACACGGCTTTTATAGAGCTTCCAGTCACTTCACACACTCTAATTTACTGTAAACTCCTTACCTTCACATTCGTCCCCAGTTCCCACAATTATGAAATTTTCAACATATTTCCCAGGGGGTCACTCATCGTGAAATTGCTCTCACCCTAGCACGCTTAACCTTGAAACTTTAATGCATTTCCGCGTCCTAGCATTAGTACTTTTTTGCCTCCACTCCTTCGCACTGCTTATATCACATAATATGGAACGAGTCGGGGTCTTAGCATTTTTTTTTGAAACGCCCGCGTAACACATCTTTTCTTTTATTTACAGTTCTACCCTCCGCAGTCTCTAGTATTCACTGTTACCTGTACGTATGGTTACTTTTCATCCTAATTTCCGAATTCTTAATATGTTCAGCAATACAAGGGCGGCGTAGGATAAGATAGAATCCGAATCAATTAACACGCATATCACAGAAGGTGCCGGAAAAGTACCTGTGGCCGCGTACGCGAAGGCTCGGTGGTCTGTCGCCTGTCAATGCATATAGACGGTGCGGAGGGGCCGGGCCGAACTAGGTGCCCCCTCCTCTACCTCGGCCGCGGCCGCCGGGCTGGGAAGTCCGTCCACTAGGGCGCACGGTCGACGATGAACCAATTGGCATCCATTTGGCCGAGTTTGGCCTCTTCCATCCTTTAGTGGGCGTCACGCACTAAATGGTCGGTTCGACCGCGAGCAAAACAACCCTTTTGTTTCCGGGTAACACCGCCTAATGTGGCTTGCCACACCGAGCACATCGTGGTGGGGGCGCCCCCGTCCTACTAAAATCAGCTCCGTACGGGATCCTGAAGCTTTGGCACTCTGATCTGGTCCCGAATAAGTAGGATGATCAAACCTTCTATTCGCGGTTCGAGGAGGTGCACTGGCCACCGATTGGCCCGAATATCCGACACGCTCGTGCTCGCCCTTCTCTCGTATTCGCTTCTCGCCCCGAAGATCCGTCCCTTTTCCCCGGAACCCTCAATACCGGATATCGTTCCTCTCTCCGTAGATTGATGTTGTTCCTCCAGGGTTTGAGCGTGGGCCTGGATACGGGTAATAGTCATCCCATCCTGGAGTGAGGCCGTCAAGCACTCCTTAATTATGTGCGGCCCCAACCCACTCACAAATCGATACACATGATCCCCCATATCGGCTATCATGGCTGGGGCATACCTGGCTAATGAGTTAAAACGAAGGCTGTATTCTCGAACACTCATATTTCCCTGTTTAAGATTTAAGAACATTTCGGCCCGAGCTCGTCGAACCTCCGGTGGTAGAAAATGTCGTAAAAATGCCTCCGTAAACTCCTGCCAGACCGGGGGAGGGGCATTTGCTCCCCTCGAAGATATCCAATTATTATACCACAAAACCGCCACGTCCCGCAACCTGTATGACGCCAATTCCACTGACTCTGTATCTGAAGTATGTATAATCCTCAGTGTCCTTAGCATCTCGTCTATAAAATTCTGCGGGTCTTCCTCTGGTTTTGACCCATAAAACTCCGGGGGGTCTTAGGGCGATAAAATCACGGGCTCTAGCACTTGCGCCTGTCTCCCGAGTCCGTATCTTGCCGGCGAGCTCGTGCGGCAACTAACGAGTCAATAAGCGGATGGCCTGCCGCCATCGGCTGGCCCCAGCCGCTGTCTCGCCCTTCTGGGCTGCCCTCGCTTTCTTCTTCGGCGGCATTACTGAAACCATAACATAGGATTAGGAAAGGGATATGGAAACCTGGTAGCATAGCTCTATCGCACGATCTTAGAATACAAAAAAGGTCATATTTCCTAAATGCCCTGTAGCCTCCTATTTATAAGTGTGGCGCGCTACACACCCATAAACAAGACTCTACTGGACACGGCTCGTAGACAAACCCCTAGGACCGAACTGCTCTGATACCACTTCTGTCACGACCCAACTAGGGGCCGTGACGGGAACCCGATACTTGTACCGAGCACCCCTTATCTCGCGTCCTATTCTCATTATCAAGTGGGCCATAAGAGCTGTGCCAATTTTTTTCTTCTTTTTGTTACCGAACATTTACATTAGCCGCGTCATCATAAACATAAACTAGTAAACTTTGCTATCCCATTATACAGCAATACGGACAATCCAAAATACAAACATCTACTCACACACGTACTCGTCTCACGAGCCTCTAGACATAGTACAATTATACATAGAAGTGGGCGAATGATGTCGTGCCCGAAAATATACACAAAAATAGTACCAAAGGGATGAGGCTCGGAACAACCGGGAGCGCGCTAAGTCTTGCCGCGAGGCTTCTAGGGACCAAAACCGTCAATCACGCCGACTGCGCGGCATGAAACGCGTCCTGTTAAGGGACGTCGGTACGAATAGTATACCGAGTATGTAAAGCATAAATGATAACGTAGTATCTGAATATAAAGTACGAATAATAACATAATAGATGTACAGAGCTTATCCGGGTGCAGAAGTAACCTGTACGTATGTATGCTCTGTAGGCAGATACCATGCAAGCTTAGCCCATTTTTCGGAACACGGTGTCCCGTATCCCCGTATACAGAAAACAGTACATTTCGGTAAACAGTATCCCTTATTTACATTCACAGACGCCGAATACATCGGCTCTCCCACCCCCCTCCCCAACAGTGTCCCAACACAACATATCATTATATATATATCATACATCACATAAACAGTCGCCGCGTACGGCTCTTCCCGTATCCCGCGTCCGGGATGATAAGCCAGTTGAATCAGGTGGACACAGTTGCCCTTCCCCATTCCCCATATACATATACATTCATCAATATCATGTATCATATAAACATCATGCACATATACGTGTATCATAAGGCAAAGTTACCAATGAAAAGCGTCATTTATGAGAAAACATCAAATAGGACCATAAGGTATAGTTTCATCTTCTTAGAACCTTTATGGCAGTCATTCCCTATAATAGAGTTGAGATATCAAGAAATCGTTTAACAATTCCATATTTTCATTTTTATAGCAGAACATATTCTTCACTTTAGTCAAGGAATCATGGACGTATGTTCTTTCTTAGCATTATCGTTGTCACTGTCATCATAGACCTATTTACATTAAGATAGTGTTGTACCTATCGCTTGATAATCGGGACACGGATCAAAAGTTTCCTTAGGATTCTATCCCAAAACAAGTCAAACGAAACGATATAGAAAATCCGGGAACAATGGGCCCACCTCGGGCCAAATGAGGCGGCGCACACAATTTACGCGTAAGACATTTCATGACATTACTTATGAGAGTTTTAAGGTAATCGGGTCTCATTTATGCAAGTTCTAGAGGTCTAAGAAGTTTTCCAACATTTCGCACCATTTCTAGTTCGATTTCTTGAATGAATAGTAGCGAATTTCAATCTTGGATTTCGAGAAAAGGAATGGTCCCCGAGGCCCGTATCCAACTTAGTACGTCTAACACATGCCATAGAAAGAAGGGTGAAGCCTTACATACCTCTTTTCGCTCCTTTTAGTATTCCAAATTCACGTCGCAATCTCGTCAAAATCTGCAAATTGGTCATGTTTACCAAAACTCTTATTAGGATTCTTAGAGTTAGAATCTTAAGGAAACACTTGGCTACCGAAATTTCGACGTGACACTTCCTCTGTAAATATACCATCCTCAACATTCAATATAGCCAAATTTCTCATCAATCACAATCCGGGAATTCAAACCCGACCAAACTACCAACAACAATACCAATATTCATACTAACAATTCCAATAATCAACTCAAAATATATTCTAACAATTTCATCAACATATTATTTCCTTCAAGGCCTTCCAACTCCGATGAAAACAATAACAACCTTATAATATATTTTCCGACAACACCATTCCAATATCATTGTCTACCATACATGTAAGAACATAACATTTAATTTACATAACTTCAATCACGAATCTCCAACTTCTACCATTTCACTAAAGTTATTAAGCTTTTATAGGCAATATAGAATCCACAACACAACAACGACCAAAACACAAAATAAAACGTGCTCACTATCCATTCACCATACAACTCACACACACGGTTATATACATGCCACACACTACACGGCTTCAACATGCATGCACAACTACAATCTCTCCAAACTCATTCAACTTTCATTTTCCACATAACATCCACAACAATAACAACCATACACCAAGTAATATAATTAAAACATGCTTTCCACACACACAATAGGACACCTCGCGGCCACACCTCTATCTTCATGTCCTTCATGAATTTTATTTATTTTCATACACTACAACATCCACAAACATCCATAACCTATAAAAGGGATGAATTCTTACCTTTCTTCTAATCTTCCCCTTCTTGGATAAGACTTAAACTCACAAAACATGTAGCTTCTTGCTCCAATGAACACTCCAACTTTCTAGGGACCCTTTAATTGGTAGGAAATGATTTTGAAAAAATTTTTGTAAATTTTCTTGGAATTTCTTCACTTGGCCGATTGGCCTTGAAGTTTTTCTCCTTCTTGCTCTTGTTCTTGTTTCTTGAAATTTCTAGAACTTTGATGAATATTAGATGAATTCCTACTTAAATACACACAAGTCTTCCACCAAATTTTTTCCATATTTATAAATAGGCCCCTAACATAAAGGTATGGCTACATGACCCCTTTCTTCCCTTTCTTGAGATTTCTAGAGAATTTGACCAAATAAGATGACTTGTCATCTTTTTTGAATGGCGCAATTAAATCCCACATGGGCTAAGCCCATGTGCGTAGCTTGATTGGGCCTCCAATTTTCTTAAAAAATTCCAAGCCCAATTATTTGGCTAGTTCTCGTAATTCATGAAACAAATTTTTCCCCGTTTCCAAATTTGCCCTTCGTCTTTCTCCATATTTCCACGGGTCATATTGCGAATTTTCCTTTTATGCCCTTAACCTTTCTTAAAATTTACGCTTCTAAATACGTCATAAGTCATTAATATGCTTATCCAGAAAAAAGTTTTTTTGATATTTCGAGCAAAACCAAAAAAAGACGAGGAGTAAGGTATAATCGAAGACTTCATAAAAGGACGGGTGAACTTTGGGGTTCCCCCCCAAACCCGGGGCCGGGCACCGTTAGTCATAAAAAAAGAGGTAGAAAAGACGAAAAAAAACATCAACGGATACCCCAGATATTCCAACTGACACAAAAGGTAACTAGAAAAAAAGGGGTAAATAAGGCAGACCAACGATGACAAAACCCCCCACCCCCAGAAGGGTTGGGAAAAGGGGGGGAAATTGCCAAACATTTGGATATTCAAAGCTATCGGGATTGGACCCCCTTAATAAAAAAAGAACAAGGGCCCGGGAAAAGAGATTTATTGGGTCGGGGGGAGTTCAAAGGGGTATTGGCATATCGGGAAGGTAACGGGAAAGAAGTAGAAACAAATTGACAATAAGTGTACCAGAGGCGACATAGGGAGAAAGTATGGAAGATAAAATTGAGAGCACT
>NW_026718533.1:0-13512 GCF_029784015.1 Lycium ferocissimum | reverse complement strand
TGAATAAGTTTTTAAAAAAAAAAAACCCAGAAGTATTTTCAAATTATTAATTCAAGGGGTAAAAGGTCAACGTTATGGCATATTAGCACAAGGATACCAAGGAAACAAGTGCAAGTCATATACAAGCTCGGATTGCGAGAATAGAAGTTTCCTCGAGGCTTGAATCATAGCCTAATTTAACTAAGACATGCCAAAAGGAAGGTTACTTTACATACCTCAAACGCTCTCCCCGAAATGATCCAAACTCAAGCTAATGCAATCTATGATTCGGGCTGCCCACGATGCATAAACAAGCCATAAAGTGCCAAATATTAGCTAAAGACTTTTTGGGCATTAGATTCCAAATTTGCCCTTAATTCTACAGAAATTCGGGCAACATTTCCCCTGTAAATAGGCTACCCCGAGAATCTAACTCGGCCATATTAATCAACAACAACAACAACGACGCCAACCTAACAACGTCAACAACCCGATCCCAAAGACAAAACAACAACTAGAGTTTTCTTTTCCATTTATTCAACAACTTACATAAATTGATTACGACTTACCTTCAAGCCAAAATCGACGGCTGCTATACATTCACATACTAACCCAAGCCCTACCAACGATATTTAAGGACATTCTAAGCAATTCATACAACATTTTCAACAACCCAAATTTTTCTCCATCTTGGTAACTTGACCAGGCAAAGGCAGCGACCCTTTAGTTTTTTTCTTCATTTTTAAATCATGATTTGAATCCACAATTCATTCTAACAATGGTATTCTCATCAATATACAATTTACATTAAATGTACAACAACCTCCAAATCGATCCTAAAGCAACATTTTACGACATCAATTTGAGTCAATAAACTTTCATCTCCAACATAGAATTCATAAGGCGACGGCGACTAAAACAATAAGCTTGATACTCATTTGTTCGTTTGTCATGTAATGTGACCCATAATCATCTATCACTACACATAGACATGTATTAATGATTCTTAGCCATCCCACACACTACAACAATTAACATGCTACAAAGTTTACTCAACAACCCAATCACAATACCCGTTTACCACGGCTAGCACACCCGTCACACAACCCACTTCGATCATACTATGTTTCATGATTTCCAACCATTATAAGATACTACAACATGAATATAACCTTCTAACACAAAAAACATAATGAATGCTTACCTTTCTTCTTCAACTTTTCAATAGCCTAGGGTTTCCAAAAGATGAAAATAATGGGTTGATCACTCAACGAATGCTTCCACGCTACTTAGGGACCTCAATATAGTGGGTTTTGTACCAAAGAATTAATTTTGGGGTGGCTTGGAATGGACTTGGCTTTTCTTCCCTCTTGGCCGTATTCTTGATGAAGCTCTTGATTTGGGGCTTTTATTTTGCTATGTGAAAATGAAGAAAGATGACTTGAAGTCATCTTTTAAGTCCAATATCTCTCTTTGCTTATAGCCCACACAATGACATTTTTTGCACAACATTTCTAATTCCAATTTTATGAATTGTGGTCCCAATTTCCTAAGTGCTCAATACCAACAATTTCATATATATATAACTTATATCTCAAAATAAAATGAAAGTCAAAATCCCGACTTTGTATCCGAGAAATAGTTTGTCCTTAACTTATCATAATTAATCGGATTATTCCAGGTACACAAAATTCGGGTTCTAACATTATTACACGCGCCTATATGGTGGAGGCGATCTATGATTATATACATATGATATGATGATGATAAGCTTGAGAGTAAGTAAGCATATATATATATATATGATCTTTCTTATGATTCGGTCGACTACTGATTGCTCCATATTTTATGCCTCCCCGGTTATTGATGCTCCATTGTTGTTTATGCTTCACATACTCGGTACAATATTAAAATGCGCCTTGACGTCCTTTCTTCGGACGGCGGCGTGTTCATGCCCACGGAGTAGAGGTGATACGGATCCATAGGAGCTAGCGGCTGATTTGAGAGCACTCCATGTACTCGGAGGTGCTTTCGGACTATTCTTTTGGTACATATGTTTGTATATTTCTATTTTGGGCATGACGGGGTCATTGTCCGTCCGGATGTCTAGTATTTCGGTAGAGGCTCGTAGATACGCGTGTGGGTGGTACGATCCCACCGCTGGCTTGTATGTATATTGTCACGACCCGTCTAGGGGCCGTGACGAGTACCGATACTTATGCAGGAGCACTCCCCAGACTCGTATCATATTGCAGTTTACCGGCGGGCCTTACAAGTTATTACAACTTCTTTTTTCTTTTCTTTTTTTTCATTAGCATTAATAAGCGGCGTCATAGACATAAAATAGTAAACTTTTCATCACATAATACAGCGACACGAACAATCCCCGAAAATACGAACATATTTAGCGCGTACATGTATGCCTACGAGCCTCTAGGCATAGTACATATATACATAGAGCAGGGTAGAGTCTTTGTCGTGCCGAGAATACATATACACAAAATAGTACCAAGGAGTGAGGCTCGGGACAACGGAGCGGCGCAGAGTCTGGCAGCTGGTATAGCTCCGGTCCCGATCCACTGTCTGGCTGACTGCGGCATGAAACGGGCGTCCACGAAGGGACGTCGATGCAAATAGTGTACCGAGTGTGTAAGGCATGGATGATAACACTAGCGATAATATAATGTAGAATTAATAATGTCATGGAGCCATAGAATATAGAAAAGATAGAACTTATACCTGTCATATATTATCATCTCGTATCATATCGTAGTATATCTTACCTTATCTCGTCACGGTATATCACGTCATAGTATGTAGTATCATAGTGTGTGTCATGTCATAACATAGCATATCATAGCATAGCATAGTTGTCATATCATGTCTGTCGTGAGGATAATGGCATATCATGTCATAACGTGCCAAGTAGCGTATCTTATCGTAGCATGTACGAGTCATGACATGGTAGGTCATATCATAGCGCCGAATAATGTCGGCTCACCCACATAGCGCCGATATACCGGCTCGCCCATATATATCCCGCGTCAAGCACCCGGCGTCGGGATGATAAACCGAACGATCGGGTGGTAGTGAAACATATTTTCCACTTCCCGTTCCCCCGTATATCCGCTTCCCCCCGACCCAGGTTCACACACGCAAGCACGTATATGTACTTATATACCTTTTCACATCTTATATACACACACATATTGTTGTGTTCATATACATAGCTTGTATCCATATACGTATCGTGTATACATTTACTTACTTACGTGACACCCATTTCATATACTTATACATATATCATATTTTGTCATGTCATGCGATGTCGTAGACATTCCCTTATCTTCATATTATCATTGCTATCATGGAATCATAGTCGTTATTTTAATTATAAAGATTTTAAAAAAATTGTAAAGCTTTGGTTTGGGAAAGAGTAAATATTTTAGAAAACGTTTTTAAACTTTTAGAAAGGAAAACAAGTCTGGAATCGATAAACTAATCAAAACAACTATTATCTAGTAGTTAGAATAATATCCCAAAAGTTTCTTTTAAATTCTACTTCACAACACATCACTTAGAACATCGAAGAAAATCCGGGGACAAAGGGGCCCACCTCGGGCAAATTGAGGCGGCGTATCAAATTTACGTATCTTATAATTCATGGCATCACTTATGAGGACCTTAGAGTAACCGGGTCTATTTATGTAAGTTCTAGATGTCTAGAAAGTTTTCCAACAATTTGCGCAATTTCTACTTCAATTTCATTGAATGAATAGTAGCCAATTTCAATCTTGGATTTCGAGGAAAGGGAGGGCCCCAGAGGCCCGTGGCCAACCACACTACGTCTAAGACATGCCAAGAAAGGAAGGTAAAGCCTTGCATACCTCTTTTCGCTCCTTTCGCTATTCCAAATTCACGTTGCAATCTCGTCAAAATGCGCAATTTGGTCATGTTTACCAAAACTCTCATTAGGCTTCTTAGAGTTAGAATCTTAAAGAACCGTTCGACTACCGAAATTTCGGCGGCACTTCCTCTTTGTAAACATACCATCCTCAACATTCAATTTAGTCAAATTCTCATCAAACACAATCAGGAATTCAAACCGGCCAAACTATTAACATAATGCGGCGGCTACATTAACGGTTCACATATTTCATTCAAGACACATAATCTCGATTTACCGCTTTCTTCAAAGCCTTCCAACTTCAATAAACACACTAGCAACCTTATGATGTATATTCTAACAATCTCATTCCAAGATATCATTGTCTTCCATACATGTAAAAAAATATAATACTCAATTTACATAAACTTCAATCACAAATCTCCAACCTTTACAACTTCATAAGATTATTATGCATTCGTTAGCGACATAGTGTTCACAACACCACAACAACCAAAACACTAAATAAAATTAACTCATTTTCCTCCACACACTATACTATACTACACGGCCACACACATGCCACACTCACGGCCAACTTCACCAACATCACTCAACTTCCCACTTTAGCATAGCATTCACAACAATAACAACCAAACACTAATTACGATAATTAGGACACAATTTCTACACACACATTACATGTATTGCATGTCACGGCCACTACATGGTTTCCTCTTCTTCATGAATTTTCATCCATTTTAGCATACCACAACACATATAAACCAAGTATAACACATAGAACAAGACTGAAATTACCTTTCTTCTTCAACTTCTCACTTGCCTAACTCTTGGCAACTTGAATGGTTTTGAACCTTTCTTGTTCCAACAACAACTCCACTTTGTTGTGCACCCTTTACTTAGTAGGAAATGATTTTTGGAGAATTTTTATAAATTTTCCTTGAAATTCTCTCTTGGCAGAAAGGCCCTTAAATTTTTCTCCTTCTTTTTTGTTCTTGTTCTCCTTGAAATTTCTAGAAAATTATGGAGCATGGATGACTTGGTCATCCATTTATTGACAAATTTTTAGTCAAGGTGGGCTTGGACCCAAGTATGGCCGGTTGGGCCTTTTAATTTTTTGTCCAAAAATTGTTCAAGCCCACTTTAAATTCTTGGCAAATTCTTGTAATTTATGAAACATTTTTCCAACTTCCCAAATTTGCCCTTCGTCTTTCTTTTTTACGAGTCGTATTGCAAATTTCCGTTATGCCCTTGACGCTTCTCATTAATTTGACTTCTAAGTTTTTCATGAGCAACTAATATGCCAAACAAAATAAAATGTGGCCTTGCTTGTCATCTTCCCGCGATTATCTCGAATTATTCGATTGCACCAAAAATGCGGGATATAACATATATGCATGTATATATTATTTTGATAGCCGAAGGGGCTTATGTTTATAAAAGCTAATGTATTTCGAAATGACGGTTTATATGATTATGAGCATACGATGAATCGTAGCAAATAGCGAGGCAAGTGAGTGGTGTTCGGTGGTTAGCCCGGATACCCGTCGCGGCCCGTAGCTCGGGTCGTGACAACAGAACACAAACATAACCGAACAGTGCTGCCCACAACCCACGTACATGTCTACAGGCCTCTAAGAGTCATAACAGAATCATATGATGGGACAGGGCCCCGCCGTACCCAGAATAAGCATACGCAGATATATATATATAGACATAACGGAAGAGTCCGTACCAAACGTGGGCTCGGACAAAGGAGCACTCCAAAATAGGGCGAACAGAGTCCTAAGTCGACGGCTCACCCAAGCGAGTACACGTACACGCGCGGCATGAAACGCGGCCCGAAGAAGGGGTCGATGCGAATGTGTGCGAGTATGTAAAGCAGGGAATACGGTAAGCAGAATCAAAACCGGAATGAGAGTTATAGAAATAAATATAGAAACCAGAAAAAAAACTTAATTCGTTTCCTGAACTGCCTGTCATGCATATACATATGTCAATAAGACAAATCGTATCATAATCAGAGTGTTGTATCATCGCTTATCATAATCGAGGATATATAAACGCATATCACTTACCGGAAATCATATACAAAGCACTACGAACAAGTATAATAATCAGAGGGTTAGCATGCTTACTTTATGAACATAAATCATATATATCAGAAACATACGTCATATGTGGTCCATAATGGGACCCGGCGGACGGAACGTGGTCGCCCCTCCTGCCTTGGGCGCCACAACTCATCATATTTCGGAAGTTTTGTATATCTCCGACCACATCTTCCGTATCATATCACAACTCAGAATCATATCATATGTCAGAACCATATCAGAACTCATCATACTTCATATTATATCATATATCAGAATAAGATCATATTTCAGACGCTCATCATACTTCGGAATCTCATCATACTTCAAATTGTGCGCACGAACGTAACCGGCCCGGGACTCGGCGAAGGAGGCAACAATAATATGCACGAGCAGAATCGTAGGAATCATATACCATGTAAAACATTCATAAGTCATATGCAACATAGACATTTACCAACATTTAATAAATTAATCAGAACGAACCATTATTTACATATTAGGACTATAGTCCAATCAAAACTCCCTTTGCATGCCACTCGGTAACATATCAAACCGAACTTTGGAAATCATAATCATGTATCAAAATCACATGCATATGAGCAAACAAATAATTAAGTTACCTTCCAAAGTCCGATGACCAAATATATTTACTAACATCGGAATTTATATACAAAAGTCGCGGACTTTCAAGTTATCAATTTTTCAAAAAAATACATCGTAGGTTATTCTCGGAAAATTTAGTATCATTCATAATGAAGAACGTTCAAATAACATTATAGGGCATTTCAAGCGGACCTTGGAGTCATAGGCAAACGTTTCCTTTTCATATCATACGAAAATGAGACAAACAAACCAAATAAGGAAATTCTCGGGACTGGCGAGCCCACCTCAGGTCAAGTCGAGACGGCGGACATGAATTGCAAACATTAGGATCCCTAAAGTCATCTATGAAGGTTTCGGAGCGATTCGGATACATTTGCGGAAGTTATGGAGGTTTAAGCATTCTTTCACCCAAATGTAACAATTATAGTTCAAATCCGCTGAATGAACAACACTCAAAATCAAACTCGGATTTCTAAGAGCAGAATTCCCCCGAGGTTCCGATCTTAACCTAGTATGACTAGGACATGCCAAACGAAGAAAAGGTAGGCTTTACATACCTTGTGGGCGCTTTATGCTCGCTCGAACTCAAATCCCGTTTGCTCCAAAATCTACAAATGGTCACATTTACCAATTACTATTCATAAGGCTTAAAGTTCTAATCTTAACCAATACTTGTCTATATAAAAATTTGGGCAGCATCTCCCCTATATCTACAACATCCCCGAGATTCAAACTCGGCCAAAATAACAACAACCATACCAACAATGAGATCAACAATATCAACAATCGACTAGAAACGCATTCTAGCGGAAATAGTCTTCTTTTTCAAACAATGCAACAACTCCAAATCCAACTTTGCACTTATAAATCAATATCAATACTTTCATGTTCACATACTAATTTAAGATCATTCAAACGTAAACCAAGAATATTTCAAGCCTTATGTCCAATATTCAACAATTCCATACTTTATCCGAAACTTCAACGAGTACGACAACACTACCTACTTACATTGTTTCCTCCCCAAATTCATCAACAACAACCATAATTTACATTTAAAATCTTACTTTCACATTTATATAAAAACTATATGAAAATCATATAATTCCCCATAACAATCCGCAACCATTTTCAATGCCAACTCAACTCGTTAAACATTCATTTACGTCGTAAATGCCACAACGACACAACTAACGCACTAAATAAATTCCATTTCATCTCCCCTTCATTACACTATGGCTCACGGCCATGCTTCAACACACACACACACACGGTTTCACACACACATGCATCACAACTCCATGATTCTTTTCTAATTCCAATCCTTATAACATATATACTTATTCCATAACATGAAAACATAGAAATCTTACCTTTTTCCAATAAGTTCTCCTTGCCACCAAAGTCACTTCCTTGCCACAATAATTATGCCACTTTGTAGAGAATCTTGAATTTAGTAGGAATACAAGAAAATTATAACTCTTGAATCAAAGTTGAAGGCTTGAAGATTTTTTTTTTCTTTTCCCTTTCTCTTTCTCTCTTGGCCGTGACCTTCTCTTGTTCTTTCTCTTGTTCTTTGTTTTTCTCCTTCTCAATTTTTCTTGAAACTTCTATGGATGAACACATACATATATACACTCTCTTAATTAATTAAAGTCACATGATCATCATGTGACATGGGCTTGGGCCAAGCCTTGTTGGCCGGCCACCCCCCTCACTTTGGGCCTCATTTTTCTCTTAATTTTTGTTGAGCCCAATTAGCTTCAAATCTTGTTTTGTAATTCCCGAAACTAATTTCCGAAATTCCAATTTTGCCCTTGGCCTTCTCCGATGTCTTTGCGCCAATATTTTTCCATGAACAACATAGATATATTAATTAAGATCAAGATATTGACTCATGACATACAAGTCACAATTATTTCAAAATTTCCGAATAGGCGAAAACACGGGATATAACAAACAACAACCAAACCAACAATGTTAATCCACAACGAGAATCGCCTACTAACACGAATAGACATCTTTATGCCTAAGCGACGACTTGCAACTAATTTCACATTTTCAATCTAACATGGATGTTTTCATACTCATTTACTCATCAACATCATTCCAACATCATTTAGAGGCATTACATATGGTTTTTCATATTATTCGCAAAATATACAAACTTTCCACCGGAACCATAATTCAACCAAAACTTCCATTCTACGACAAACATATTCATAACATTTTATTGTCTTCTAACTTCATCAATGACAATCATAACTAGCACCTAAGTAATTCATTTTCATATTACATCACAACTATGTTAGAATACATGCCTTCCCATAACACATATGTGTAATTCTAATACCAAACTTGAAGCGTTAAGTCTCCATTTACATTGTAACGATCGCGACAACGCAATTAACATGTTAAACAAAATAAATTCAACATGTTTCCTCCTACTATATACCACACGGCCATAGGCCAAATTCCAATCTTATCAAATTTTCATCCACCTTTCACTTCCAATACAAATTCCACCATAGCTACAACTATAATGCAACACAAAGTTCAACATAACCACACTACATATATTCGGCCACATGCACACATGCACTTCCGCCATGCAACCTCCATATTTCTACATGTTCTACTCGTTTACATATATCACAACACAAATATACCTTCATAACATAATTAGAAGGGATGAATTCTTACCTTATCCTTCCAACTTCTTCACTTAACTCAAGGGTGAGATTGAGGAAACCAATGCTTAATCTTCCCAAACAACTACACCAAGTTGTAAAGGGACCTTGAATTAGTAGGAATATGGCAAGAAAACAATTTTTAGATCAAGATTTTTTAAGGTAGATCTTTGGGGATGTTGGCCGAATGGCCCTTATGTTTGCTCTCAAATTTTTTCTTATTTTCTCCTTCTTGCCTTTGTCTTGAGAATTCTAGAAAATTAACAAGTCTTGCCCCTTTTATTAACTAGTTGGTCACATGGTTAATCACATGACCAACTTATTGGACTTAGGCCAAGGCAAGGCCATGGCCGGCCACCCTTCATGGGTTGGGCTTGGCTTCCTAAATTTTTTTTTTAAAATTTTCCAAGCCCAAAATCCTTAGCCCACATTTTGGTAATTCATGAAACCATTTTTCAAAATTCCAATTTTGCCCTTAGTCTTTTCTAATATTTCCACGTCTAACTTTTTCACAACCAACCTATGAACCACACAAGATCAATTCATTACATTGTCCTTAACTTGTCTCACAAAATCCCAAGGTGTCCAAAGGTGTAAAATACGGGTTATAACACCTAAGCTGGCGGATCACCAAAGTGAGCGTCTGTACCTGCGGGCATGAAACACAAATTTCCGAAGAAAGGGGGTCGAGACGGAATATGTCTTGAGTATGCAAAGCATGAAATACAAGAAACAGGATCATAACCGGAAAAAGAAGTACAGTAAATAAGTACATATGCAAAATACCAAAATATTTAGTTTCGAAACACAAATCATGCATGGGGCTCAGGGAACATGGTCACCACCCCGTCATTTGGCGCCATAACACATCATACTCCAGAAGATTGCATATCTCCGTAACCCGGCATATCTCCATAACACATCATAACACCAGAATATAAGCGGTACCCGACCCTCTAGCGAGGGACTCGGCGAACCATAACACATCATACTCCGGAATATAGCATAGTGCGCACGACGACATAACCGGCCCGGGACTCGGCGAAAGATATAACAACAGGATGCACGAGGAGAGTCGTGAGTAACCATATGCATAAAAATCATCATTACAGACTCAACAAATAAGTAAGTAATCAATACTCGGGCCCGCCTATGAAAGTTAGGGCCATTATTCGTTATAGAACCTTCTACGAACATATCGAAGCGATCCGAGCTCGTCTACGAAAGTTACGGACTTTATTCGACATAGAATCCTTTAGGAACAAAACTCTTTATGCAACATTTGAAACCCAATCATACAAAAGACATAAGGACCATAAGTCGACTATATTAGAAAGGCGAACATCAAGAAGGGAATAAGAATCGTAGACATGCTCGGATCTCATGAATGGAGTTACCCCGAGGCTCGTATCTTATCATATCTTACATCTAAGACATGCCAAAAGAAAAAAAGGGTAAGCTTTACATACCTCGTCCGCTTCCTAAGTTAATCCGAACTTAAGTCTCGGGCTTCCCAAGATCTACAACAACGTCATTAGATACCAAACATTAGCTATAGGTACTTAGGAATTCAATCCCAAGCTAGCACTTTATTTACGAAATTCAAAGATTTCCCCTATAAATTCAACAAACCCCGAGAATTCAACTCGGCCAAATCATCAATAACAATACCAACAATCATATTAACAACATCAACAATTAATTCAATACGTATTCTAGCGTTAGTAACTCTTTTCTACATAATTCGACAACATTCCATTTACATTCAAATCAACCACATACAATCAAGCCAATATCAATGCTCACGCATTCAAGTACTAATCTGAAACCATTCAAACAAGGCTCAAGAACACTTCAAACATTCCGCACAATATTCAAAACAACCCAACCAACATACCACTCCACCCGAAACCTCCCCAAACTCAATAAGAACAACAACAACACATTCCTCTCTTCCAAATTCATGAACTATACCAACAATCCACCCGTTAACAACATCATCCTCATAAATACAAGAAACTATATTAAAATCACATTAGCTTCTAAAACAACCCGTCAATTACAATCAACACAACACAAGTTTTAATCCGAATCACATACAGATGACTTATACGTATGCAAATATCAGATGCTGTCTCAAACTGTCTCAACACAAACATATATATATCACAGAAGCTGGTAAGGCTATCATATGGCACAACGACCCAAAATATATACAAATGCAAGCCGACAAGGCTGCCACGGCGAATGGGATCCCCCAGAACATATAACATACGGACACACCTGTACAGAGATAGGCACAACCCACATATACGTCTACAGACCTCTAAACAGAACGGCAGAATCATATGACGGGACAGGGCCCCATCGTACCCCTGATCAAACAAATATATATGCAACGGACGAATATATACCAAAATGTGGGCTCCGGAATAAAGGGAGCACTCCAAACAGAAGGATAGGTGTCCTAGGCTTGCGGATCACCGAACTGTACGTCTGTACCTGCGGGCATGAAACGTGTTATATCCCGCATTTTGTACGTCGGGACAATCCGAGTTAACTATGATAAGTTAGGGACAAGATTTTTCCGGGATATGAAGTCGGGACTTTTGACCTTCGATTTCGTTTTAAGACCTAATTTGTTCATGAATTTGTTGGCATGGAACAACTAGGAAAATTTGAGACCAAAAATGGAATAATTGAAAGTTGGGAATTATTGAACAAAAGGTCCCTTTGGCCGTGTGGTGTTGTTATGGTCCCACACACTTTGTGACCAATTTTAATTGGTCCAACACATGTGTGGGCCATGTACACATGTATGAATCATTTAGGAGCATAAAAGATGATCACCAAGTCATCTTTCCTCATTTCTACACTTAGAAAAAAAAGACAACTTGAAGAACAACAACCATAACCATTCGGCCAAGCCTCCATTTTTCAAGACCAAAAACAAGCCATCCCAAAATTATTTCTTTGATGCAAATCCACTAATTGGAGGTCCCTAGTTAACGTGGAAGTGTTGTTGGAGCAAACAAACCGCTAGCTTTCATCCTAGCTAACCCTAGCTAGTTGTGAAGTGGAAGGAACAAAGGTAAGATTTAATCATGTTTTATGTGTTATGAATGGTGTATGCATGTGGTAGTATGTTAAAATGGATGAAAATCATGAGATATGGCATGTTGGAGTTGAGGATGTGTGTGTAGTGTATGGCCGTGTGTGTGTGTTGTGTTGTTTGTGTTGTCGGCAATGAATTAAAGTCTAGTTAGCATGTTGTGAGTGTTGTAGAGTGAAGAAATGGATGAGAATCATCAATATGTATATATATAGTGTTCGCCGAAAATGGGCCATATTATGTGACAAGGAATGGATTAATGTTAATTAGTATTTTGGTTGTTGTCGTTATGAATTCTATGTTGACGATAGTAGTTTAATGACTCAAATTGATATCGTAAGTGTTGTGGGCTGAATTGGAGATTATTGTGCATTTGATGTAATTTGTGTATTTATGGGAATGATATTGTTAGAGTGTGGATTATTGGTGCAAATCATGATTCGGAAGTTAGGAATGTGTCTTGGAAGTGTTCTCGGGTTTGGGACCGTTTTCGGGCAAATTGGAGCCTTTGTTTGATTGTTGAAAATATTGTATGAATTGTTTAAAATGTTCTTGAATGTTGTTGGTATGGGTTCGGATTGGTATTTGAATGTATAAGTGTTGATGTTGGCTTGAATGTAAACCGTTGAATTGAATATAATGAATGTTGTTGGATTATGTAGAAAGGGTATTTAATGCTAGAATGCATTTTAAATTGATTATTGATGTTGATAGGTTGGTTGTTGGTGTTGTTGTTGTTGATTTGGCTGAGTTAAATTCTCGGGGTTGGTCTATTTACAGGAGAAGTGCTTTGCCGTAGAATTAAGTGTTAGTTTGGAAATGAATTCCTAAATACCTTTAGCTAATGTTTGGCATATTATGACGTATTTGTAGATCTTAGAGAGCCCGAAGTTTGAGTTTGGACTAGCTTCGAGGCGGATAAGGTATGTAAAGCTTACCTTCCTTCTTTTGGCATGTCTTAGATATGGCTAAGTTATGATATGTTATGAGCTTCGGGGGTAATTCTATTCTTAAAAATCCGAGTACGTTTATGAGTCGTATTTGCTTTTGATGTTGGCATCCTTATGTGGACAAGCTATGGTTTATATGTCTTTGTATGATTGATTTTCAAAAGTTGCATAAAAG
>NW_026718532.1:0-13190 GCF_029784015.1 Lycium ferocissimum | reverse complement strand
TCAAAAGACCACCCCGGGAAGAGAGATTTTTTATTTTTTTGAGGTTTGTTCAAGAACTATGAGGGAAAAAAGGGAAAATTTTAAAAGAGGAGATTAGGAAACTAGTTTTTCCCGGAAACGGGGGAGGCGGCCAGGGACAGGGGTTGATATATATGTATAATTTAAAACATGTTGACAATTAGTCATTTTTTATTTTTTAAAAAAAAACTCTAGAAATTTGAAGAAAATTTTGGAGGAAAAGAAAAAAAAAAAAAAAAAAAAGGGAGAAAGCACACGGGCCTACATGTACGTGTTGGCCATGTGCATGGCCATGTGTATATACTTTAATATATATATGGAGGGATGATTAAAGAGGGAAAGTCTTCATCATTTTAAGCTCTAGAAATTTCAAGAAAACTTGAGAAAACTCAAGCATGGCCATTCGGCCATATGCAAAAACCGAGAGGGAGAGAGAGAGAACCAAGGGATATTGATCATGAAAAATCCTTCTCTTCTAGCTTCCAGCTTCCATACTAATTGAGAGGTCCTCTACACCATGGAATAATTGTTGAAGCAAGAAAAAACATTCTTTCAAAAAAATAAGCTAGCCGAGTGAAGAACAAGAGGAGGTAAGGTTCAATCTCATTTTCATGTGTTGTGGATGATTGGTATGTGTTGCAGTTGTGGAAATGAATTAAAATATGAAAGTATGGAAGATGAAGTGTAGCCGTGTATGCATGTGTGGCCGCAGTAGAGGTGTTGTGGTAGGTGGAGAGTTGTTTGAATGTTGCATATTTATGTGTTGTTGTAAGGTGTAGAAAATGAATGAAACTTATGAGACTATATATGAAGCTCAGGCTTTCGAAAAGTTGGCCGATTTGGTGAAGTTATGTGACTAATGTGATGTAGTATTTTGGTTGTCGTCGTTATGAATTATTATATGATGAAAAATGAAGTTTTAATGATCCAAGTCGAAGTTAAAATTGTGCTGGCTGAATCTGACGATAATGTAATATTAATATGATTTTGAATTCATGAAAATGAAGTCTAATGAACGGATTGTTGACGCAGTTTACGAATTTGGAAGAAAAGAATGCATCAGGTTGCTCGCCAAGTTTAGATAGTTTCGGGTTCTTCCGAAGTTAGTATTAAAGTTATGGACATTTGAAGCGTGAAAACCTCTTCGGACTTTTCAAGCGATCCAGGATCGTGTATGCAGAACATTAAAGCTTACAGAGAATGTTCATATCAAAATACTTGTATCAAATACTTATGTCACAACACTTATATCCGCACACTTATATCAGAATTTCTATTTCAAAATATTTACATCAGAGTGCTTATATCAACATATTCATATCAGATCATTCGTGTTCTAGTGTTTATATCCCATAGTCAAACCAAAATGCTCATATTTGAGTTACCAGATACTTATATTAAATTCGAACGAAAGTCAAAGGTTTCCTTAGTTATCTTACCATTAAAAGGCAAATAGAACGCATACCTAGGTCTTGGGATCGTGGACCCACCTCAAGCCTAGGTCGAACGAATATAAAAACATGGTCATTATGTCTCATTAGACTATCCTCGAAGATTTCAAGGCATTCCACTTTCGTTTTCAAAAGTTACGGCGTTTGGACATTTCTTTACAATAAAGCGTAAATTAGTTAGTTCAATTCTATTGAATGAATAGTAACTAAATTCAACCCTGACTTCTAGAATTGAGTGGTCCCCGAAGCACGTATTCAAGCTTATTACATCTAGGACATGCCAAAGAAAGAAAGTAGTAAGCCTTACATACCTTTCCGCTTCTTAAGCTTCTCCAAATTCGAATCCCGCGTTTTCTCCAAAATCTACAAATGGTCATGTTTACCAATTGCGAGTCGTAGCTTCCAAGAGTTCAACTTAAATCCATGTTTGCCTACCGAAATTTCGCAGCATTTCCATACACATAGCATCCCCGAGACTTAGCCGCCAAAGATATCAACAACAACCCAACAACACAAACAATCATTATGAAACACAAGATAGCATAACTAGTCTCCTTTCCAAATATAGTGCAATAGCTTTCATTCTAACTTCATATTTCCAACTCAATACCAACATTCTCATATTCATTTCAACTACATATATTCAAGCTAATGTTAACGATCGCATATTCAAATAACAATCCAAACCATTCGAACGCGATTCAAGAACATTCCAAGTAATCCGTACAATATTCAAATAACTCCAACAATGTAATTGAAAGACATGGCTTTGCCATGTGCTTGGCCACGTATGGGCCATGTGCCATACTAATATATATATATATGGAGGATGATTAAAGAGGGCAAGTCTTCATCATTTTAAGCTCTAGAAATTTCAAGAAAAAAACTTCAGAAATCCCGCTTGGGCCATTCGCCATATGCAAAAACCGAGAGGGAGAGAGAGAGAGAACCAAGGGATATTGATCATGAAAAATCTCTCTTCTAGCTTCCATACTAATTGAGAGGTCCTCACACCATGGAATAATTGTTGAAGCAAGAAAAACATTCTTTCACAAAATAAGCTAGCCGAGCGAAGAACAAGAGTGAGAGGTAAGGTTCAATCTCATTTTTCATGTGTTGTGGATGATTGGTGTGTGAAGTGTGGAAATGAATTAAAATCATGAAAGTATGGAAGATGAAGTGTAGCCGTATGTGCATGTGTGTGGCCGCAGTAGAGTGTGTTGTGGTAAAAAGTGGAGAGTTTGTTTGAATGTCGTATATTTATGTGTTGTTGTAAGGTGTAGAAAATGAATGAAACTTATGCGACTATATATGTTGAAGCTTGGCCGAAAGTGGGTTGATTTGGTGTAAGCATGTGGGACTAATGTGATGTAGTATTTTGGTTGTCGTCGTTATGAATTATATGATGAAAAATGAAGTTTTAATGATCCAAGTCGGTTAAATTGCGTTGAATCGACGATAATGTAATATTAATATGATTTCTTGAATTCATGAAAATGAAGTTGCTAATGAATGGATTGTTGACGTAGTTTACGAATTTGGAAGAAAAGAATGCATTGTGTTGCTCGCCAAGTTTAGATAGTTTCAAAGTAGTACATTGTCGGAGTTATTTGAATATTGTACGCACATTTGGATTTCGGAATGTTCTTGGAATCGCGTTCGAATGGTTTTGGATTGTTATTTGAATATGCGATCGTTAACATTAGCTTGAATATATGTAGTTGAAATGAATATGAGAATGTTGGTATTGAGTTGGAAATATGAAGTTAGAATGAAAAGCTATTGCACTATGTTGAAAGAGACTAGTTATGCTATCTTGTGTTTCATAATGATTGTTTGTGTTGTTGTTGTTGTCGATATACCGGTCGAGCTAAGTCTCGGATGCTATATGTATAGGGAAAATGCTGCCAAAAATTTCGTGAGGGGCAAACATGGATTTAAGTTGAACTCTTGGAAGCTACGACTCGCAATTGGTAAACATGACCATTTCAGAGATTTCTGAGAAAATCGGGATTCGAATTTGAGAAGCTTAAGAAGCGAAAAGGTATGTAAGGCTTACCCTTTCTTTCTTTGGGCATGTCCTAGATGTAATAAGCTTGAATACGTGCTTCGGACCACTCCAATTCTAGAAGTCCGAGGTTGAATTTAGTTACTATTCATTCAATAGAACTGAACTAACTAATTTACGCTTTATTGTAAAGAAATGTCCAAACGTCCGTAACTTTGAAAAAACGAAAGTGGAATGCCTTGAAATCTTCGAGGATAGTCTAATGAGACATAATGACCATGTTTTTATGTTCTGCTCGTTACCCGACTTGGACCCGAGGTAATCCTGAATCCCCGAGACCTAATTGTACCGTTCTATTTGCCTTTTGTCCGTAAGATAACTAAGGAAACCTTTGACTTTCGTTCCGAATTTAATATAAGTATCTGGTAACTCAAATATGAGAATTTTGGTTTGACTATCCAGATATAAACACTCCGACACGAATGATCTGATATGAATATTTTGATATAAGCACTCTGATGTAAATATTTTGAAATAGAAATTCTAATATAAGTATTCGGACATAAGTGTCATGACATAAGTATTTGGATACATATATTTTGATATGAACATTCTCTCGTAAGCTTTAATGTTCTTCATACATGATCCCGGATCGCTGAAAAGTCCGAAGAGGTTTCTCGCGCTTCAAATGTCCATAACTTTTCCTCGATACTAACTCGAAGAACCCGAAACTCGTTTCCGAGCCTTCGAATGTTGGTGCCGTACGTATTCATCGAGTCCGGATTTATGTGCATATGGTTTCTCACGACTCGCTCGCGCATGGCTCAATGTATCTTTCACCGAGTCCCGGCCAGCATGTTATGTTCTCACGTACTCTTCGCATGATTCTCATCTTGCACCGAGTCCCGGCCGTGACATGTTCTCGTGCGCATTTCACCGCATTGTCACCGAGTCCTCATACTGGCGGTCGCGGACACGTTATCCGTGTATGTTTATGATGATACGGATGGCAAAACAGATGGCATTTGATATTATCCACCGAGACCCGTAGTAGAGGGCCGGGACACGTTATGTATATTTGGTACAGGATTCTGATCTGCATGATTCTACATTACCGAGTCCCTTAACAAAAGGGCCGGGACACGTTATTTACGCATATATGACATACGGGTCCGTTATATATGATCCTATTCACCGAGTCCCTTATCGTAGGGCCTAGACACGTTTTATGCATATGCGGTATATAATATCATCTGAGCATTCCGTGCATTCTGTATTCCGTCCGATATATGCCAGTATCTGAACATTCTATATGTTCTGTAGTTTGTCCGTTATATGATACAATCTGAATATTTCGTATGTTCAGCATTCCATCCGATATATGATTTTATTTGAATATTCTCGTACACTCGTACTCCGTCCGACGTGTGACATCACCCGTGCGTTCGTATTTTCCGCACCCCGCCATACGTTGCGATCGGTGATTGCAAAATAAGCATTTTGGTATACCGGTTGATCCATCTATTTTCCGTACACTTATTAGCATATGAAACAGGCGTGAATTGCTTCGGGAGGTAAGCGTCCGCTATTCCCGAGTAAAACGTATGTACCTGATAGTCTCCGTCCGTTTCGGGCGGAGTAGTTTTGTTTCTCCGTATTGCATGCCTTACGTACTCGCACATTCTCCCGACCGACCCCCCGTCTCTCGGGGGCGCGTTTCATGCCGCGCGTGTGTACTCCTGCATGAGCCGAAGTTATTATAGAAGATGTTCCCAAACAGAGATGGCAAGCTCCATTCTCCCGAGGGCGCTAAGTCGAGTTTGTTTGTTGTGATTTCGGATTCATGTTAGAGACTTTTTGCGTACACGGTCGCGGGTGTGGTTGGCCGTCCGTGGGGCGGCCCGCTGTACCGATATGCCTCGTCCGTATTATGTATTGAGTTTTGTATGAATACAAATTTGTTCGATTTGAAGGCTACGAGAAAGAACATTTCCGAAAAATTTTGCTATGTATTTTATCTTATTTGATTTAAAAAGTCTGGAGTGATTTTGTATGCGAAGAGTCCAGGGTTCGCTCGGCCCTAGGTAAGTGGTCGGTCATCACACCCTAATAAGGTTGTGTGTGACATTCTTGGAAGGATTTAACTTAGCCGTAAATTGTTCTCCGTTCCGTGCGATGATAGATATTGGAATACCATGAAGCCTTACAATCTCCTTAAGATATAACCTTGCATAATCTTCACCGTATAGGTAGTTCCGACCGAGAAAATGAGTCGCCTTTGTCAATCTATCCACAATCACCCATATAGAATCATGCTTGCCTCGAGAACGGGGCAATCCTACAATAAAATCCATATTGATCACTTCCCATTTCCATGTAGGAATCTCTATTGCTTGCAATAATCCTCCTGGCTTTTGATGTTCTACTTTCACTTGTTGGCAATTTGGACATTGTGCTACAAATTCCGCTATGTCTCTTTTCATGCCATCCCACCAATACATCATTTTGAGGTCATGATACATCTTTGTCGTTCCTGGATGAATAGAATACCGAGAGTAATGAGCTTCTTCTAGAATTCGGCGGCGTAGTCCCGCCACATCCGGAACACATAACCTATCCTGATACCTGAGAACCCCATCCACCGAGACTTCAAATGGTGACTCTTCTTTTGGAAATTTCACACCTTTATAATACTTCAAATTGGGATCCTCGTATTGACGCTCTTTTATTTCTGCATCCAAGGATGAAACTGTGGGATTATTAATTTTAACTCCTGCATCGCCTGAATCAACTATACGTACTCCAAGGTTAGCTAGCTGATGGAGCTCATGAACCATTTCTTTCTTTTCTGGGGAAACTTCACATGAACTGCCCATTGATCGGCGACTAAGTACATCAGCTACTACATTAGCTGTTCCGGGGTGGTATAAAATATTGACATTGTAATCTTTCGCAACTCTAACCACCGCCGCCGTCGTGCATTCAATTCTTCTCGGGTGAAGATGTATTGGAGACTTTTGATCCGTATAGATATCGACATGTACGCCATACAAATAATTTCTCCACATTTTCAATGCAATGGATAACTACACCCGCTCGAGATCATGGTCGGATAGTTCCTTTCATATTTTCGCAAACCGCTCGAAGATAAGCAATGACTTTCCCATGCCGCATTAATACGCATCCCAACCCAACGTCCGAAGCATCGCAATATACTACATAGCCATCCCCCTTTCCGGGAGTGTTAAAACCGGGAGCCGAGGGTTAACTCGTCCTTCAACTCTTGAAGCTACGCTCACAAGCGCATCTCCACCGAAATTTTGCCGACTTCGACGGGTTATCTTCGTCAATGGGCCGAGATGGATGAAAAGCCCTCTACGAATCTTCCGTAGTAACCCGCCAATCCCGTAAAGCTACGAACTTCCGTAGGCGTCGTAGGCCTTGGCCAAGTCTTCACAAATTTTTATATTTTCTCGAGTATCAACTCTAATGCCATCATCCAAATCACATGACCCGAAAATGTCACGTAATTTAGCCAAAACTCGCACTTGAAAATTTAGCATACAACTCCCGAGTTCGGAGAATTCCAAGAACAATTCCGCAAATGATCCTCGCATGTTCCGATTCCGTGCGAGAATATACTAAATGTCATCAATGAATAATATCACAAACAGATCCAAGAGAGGCCTGAATACATTATTCATTAAATTCATAAACACTGCTGGAGCATTAGTCAGCCATAATGGCATCACTTGGAATTCATAATGGCCATATCTTGTCCTGAATGCCGTTCGGGAACATCTTCTTTTTCTCGACTCTCACCACGATAACCTCGACCTCAAATCTATCTTGAAAACCACTTGGCACCCCGTAGCCGATCAAATAAATCATCAATCCTCGGAAGAGGATACTTATTCTTTATCGTCACTTTATTCAGTTGTCTATAATCAATACACATTCGTAGGGAGCCATCTTTCTTTCTCACAAATAGGACTGGCGCTCCCCACGGCGATGAACTGGGTCTAATAAACCCCTTCTCGAGCAAATCTTTCAATTGTGCCTTTAACTCTTTCAACTCTGCCGGGGCCATTCGATAAGGAGGAATAGAAATAGGCTTGGTATCCGGCAACACATCGATGGCGAAGTCAATCTCCCTTTCTGGAGGAAGGCCTGGAAGTTCATCTGGAAATACATCCGGAAACTCATTCACTACCGAAAAAGATTGAAAAGTTACGATGTCGCCTCTGTCATGAACTCTGACTTAAATGATAAACATGTAGCCCTTAGCTATCATCTTTCGCCAAGGTAGGAAATAAACCTACCCCTCGAGTTGTCGTATTACCTTTCCATTCAAGCACCAAGGCTCTCCCGAAATTGAAAACGAACCAGCTTTCATTCCTAAGAATCAACATTGGCATAACAGAGGCCAACCAATCCATACCCATTATAACATCGAAATCTAGCATTTCTAGCTCAACTAAATCACTTTTGGTCCGATGATCACATATCACAATTATACAATCTTTATATACCCGCTTTAGCTATCACGGGATCACCAACCCAGGCAGATACCTAAAAAGGTTTGATCGGCTCAGTTTCACCCCAATACGATTTGCAACATATGGAGTAATATATGATAACGTAGATCCCTTATCTATCAATGCATACACATCATAAGAGAACACAAATAATGTACCGTGACCACATCTCGGGGAGGACTCAAGTTTGCCGTCCCGCCATCGCATATAGACGTGCGGGCCGCGTGGGCACCCTCGCAGTAGATACCCCCCCCGCCCCTACCCCACCGGGGTCCGAGGAGTCTCGCTCGTAGGATCGCATCACATCCTCGCGACCGATCCCGTGGCTCGGGTCCTAGCTCGCCGCCATCGACGGGTAATCTCTCATCACGTGCCCTACCTCGGCCACAAGTATAACAAGCATCCGAACCCCGACGCACCGGCCCGTAATGCAATCTACCGCACCGATCGCATCGTGGTACCGGAGGTCTCCTCCGACTATAATCACCCCTCGAACCGTGAACCCGGGCCCCTCGAACTCGTCTCGTCCCCGATCGGAAAGAGCGATCAAATTTTTCGTCCGCAAACCGGGAGGTGCACTAGTCGCCGACCGACCCGAGTGCCTAGAAAATGTCCGCCTCTCGATCCCCTCTATAATCACGGCCTAGTGCCCATAGATCTAGCTCTTTGCTTAGCCCTCTATCAACATCACGTTCACCTCTTGTTTGTGGAGGTTGTTTCCCTTCGAGATTTTGGGGTACGGGCTTGAATTCGGAAATGTCCATCCCGTCTTGTAATGAAGCCGTTAGGCAATCTTTGAATAGACGTGGCCCTAGGCCACTCACAAACCTCGTACACTCGTCGCCCATATCGACCACCATCGTCGGGCATATCTAGCCAAAGAATTAAATTGAAGGCTATACTCCCGAGCACTCATATTTCCTTGCTTCAAATTTAAAAATCTATCCGCTCTAGCTCCTACGGGACCTCGGTGGCAAATAATGACGAATGAAGGCATCAACAAACTTTGCCACACGAGAGAGGCGCATTTTCTTGCCTCGACGCTTCCAACTATTGTACCATAAAACCGCCACATTCTCGAGGGTCTATAGGATGCTAACTCCACCGATTCGCCTCGAAGTATGAATAATTCGCAATGTTCTTAGCATCTCATCAATGAAGCCCTGTGGGTCTTCATCCGGCTTTGACCCAAAGAATTCCGGAGGGTTTAGGCTCATAAAATCGCGGGCTCTAGTGCTAGCAGAACGATCACTTGGCCCCACATTCTGCCGCTGTGCTTGGGCGACAGCCAACTGAGTTAATAAATTAATAGCCTCGGTCACTTGTTGACCCGAAGTAGCCGGTGGAGGAACGTGAGGCATGGGAGCTGGAGCTGAAGCCTCTCCTTGTTCTTCCGTAATAGGCAGAGTAGTAGAAGTATTAGATAAAGCCTCATGATGCGACTCTCCCTCATCTATATTCATAGGCGCTCTCTTCGCCCGCCTTTGTCGTAGTCTTGCCCTCTCCGGGGCGGCTTTAGCTTTCGCGTATTTCAAATCACAACATACCATTAGGGAGGATTAAATCTTATACTCCTCGCCTATCGCACGATTTTCATGAAGAAAGATGGTCATTTTTCCTAAATGCCCCGTAGCCTCCCGTTTATTAGCGTGGCGTGCAACACACCATAAACAAGAGTCTACTAGACACGCCAGACACTTCCTAGGACTGAACCGCCCGATACCATTGCCACGACCCGGACTACGGGCCGAGACGGGTATCCGGGGCTAACCACTGAACACCTCTCACTTTACTGATTATCTACTATCATTCATACTATCTGCTCATAATCATATAAAACTGGCATTTTCTGAATATACATTTGCTTTTATAAACATAAGCCCTTCGGCTACCTAAATAATATATATATACACATACACATAAAAGCCATGGGACCATACTACCCACACTGCGTATCTACGAGCCTCTACTAGAATACAAGACATCCGGACGGACAGACCCCGTCATGCCCAAAACACGAATATACGTATATATACCAAAAGAGAAATGTGGCACTTCCGAATATAGAGTGCCTCAAATCAACCGCGCTCCTACGAGTCCGGTCACCTCCCCGTCCGTGGGGCATGAACACACGCCGTTCGAAGAAAAAGGACGTCGCACGAATATTGTACCGAGTATACGAGGCATAAAAGTAGTGAAGCATCAATAAATTGAGGAGGCATAAAACAAAGAGCAATGTGTAACTGAATGAATCATAGAGGAAATCATACATGCTTGCTTACTTTCATATTCATCATCATATCAAATATGCATAATCGTATAAGCTGCCCGACCATATAGGTACGGTGTGATAATCAATCGCATCAGCATCATCATTAGCTCGCGTCTGCATCCCGCGTCTGGGATATTATCTCATGCTGCCCACTAGTGGTGACTGCCCATGCCATCTGGCCATGGTGTATAGCTGCCCGCCTTGGCGGTGTCTGCCCGGCCATATAGGCGCGGTGTGATATCATCATATACTCATTACATCATGCCTATCATAACATGCTTAACATCATATACTTATTACATTACATGCATAGATACTCTTTGCTATTCATACTTTATCGGGGTGACGTAAGGTCGTGGACCCCCGATGTCGTTATGAGCATTCTTACGTATTCTGCCTCACCTTGAAGGAACAAGCATAAGGCGAGTGTGCATAATGATAAATATCATCAAATTACATATATTACATCATTAATTTCTTGGGAGCATCATGTCATAGACTAGCATCTCTAGACTTTAGCTTACTATTATCATTATCGTATTCATCTCATGTCTCTTATCTCGTATGGCTATTCATAAGTGGGGACTCTTAACTTTCTTGGAGAGGGAAAATTTATAGTAAAAGAGGAATTTCATGCCATAGGACTCATGCCTTAGAAAGAAAAGGGCAAAGCCTCACATACCTTTGTCGTTTAGCTATTCTATCGCTTGCTCGTTCTCCTTTTAATGCACTCGTTTACCTTCAATGGAATTCGTATCGACATTAGCTATATAATCGTGAAAACATACTTACTAAAGCTATAGAAATTTGGGCAGCATTTCCTTTGTTTATGCTACTTTCCGCCACATTCCATATCAACTCCCAACATTCACAAAGATCATCACAATATCATTAACAATAATCGTAGTTCATTCACATGATTCGTATTCCATCATTTCACCTCAATTTCCCATAATTATGACTAAAAATCCATCGTCGTATTCTTTCGTATCCAATACCTATTTCATGTTCTATAAGTCATTTATAACGTATTTATACCATCAACATATTCATTTCCATGATTCAATCCAACTACTATCCAACAATGACATTATTCATCCATTGATGACCCATTTGTTATACGCTTCTACAATCCATGAATCTCAACTTGTAAATGCTTCAAATAGCATGTAAAGGTCATGAAACTTACCTTAGATGATGGAGGAATAAGCTTGGAATGGTGATTCACCCTTAGCACAAAAACCCTATTTTATCTCTTTGGATTTCTTAACTCTGGATGACTTTTTAATGGTTTCCTTCACTTGATTCTCTTGATTTCTTGTTGTTGATCTTTGATTTCTATGGTTTTCTCATGGATGAAATGTTTGGAACACTCTGTGAGGCTTCTTGATGGGTGGAGGTGAGAAATGAGATGAATGGAATGAAAAATGAAATGTCCCTTATATAAAATACACTTCAAAATCGACGGAATATATTTGACCAACATACGGTCCGTATAAAATTCATCGACCGTATGTTTGACCGTATATCCGGGTCCCGTGCATCATGTCTTGCCGGGATAGATCTACGCTGGACATAAGGTCCATAGATCTTATACGGCCAGTATGTCTGGCTGTATGTCTACCCAGTTTTCCGAGAGTTGTTTCGTCGACTCGTTTGATCTCCGATCCTTATGGACCTTCTTAACACTTGTTCAACACTTCACTATCATTCTAAGGGACGTTATAACTCTTCCTTGGGGCATCATTTATACGTCATTAACTCAATACTCGTACTTTATCCGATACTCTCAACTTATAACTCGCTCTCTTAACAACTTTCTTTCTTCAAGTCTAACGTCTTTGGAAATCTTAGTTAGGGTCATCACATGCTAATTCTTACTTGTCCAAACCTCGTATACGTCGTACCCCTCGCTAGTCTATTCACTGTACGCTAAGGGAAAATTTTCGAGGTGTAACACTTACAATATCAATTTGAGTCATTAAACTCTTATCGCCAACATAGAATCTATAACGACAACAATCAAGATACTAATTAACATTAATTCATTCTTTGTCATATAATATGACCTATATTCACACACACATATACATATGTTGATGATTCTCATCCTTTTCTTCACACTACACAACTAAACATGCTACATAGAATCAATTCATCATCTCAACACAACACACACACCTACACGGCCATACACACCATGCACGCGCTCAACTCCAACATACCATATTTCATGATTTTCATCCATTTAAGCATACTACAACATGCATACATCATTCATAACACATAAAACAAGATCAAATCTTACCTTTTCCCTTCAACTTTACAACTTGGCTAGGGTTTGCGATTTACAAAACGGATGGTTTGATGACCCAAACAACACTTCCACGCTACTTAGGGACCTCCAATTAGTGGATTTGCATCAAAGAAATATTTTTGTGATTTTAATTTGACTCGTTTTTCTTGGGTTTGGCCGAATGGTTAAAGCTATTGTTCTTCAAGTTCTCTTTTTTTTCTAAGTGTAAAATGAGGAAAGATGAACACTTAGTCATCTTTTAAGCTCCTAGATGAATCATCCAAGTGTCCATGGCCCACACATGGGTTGAACCAATTAAATTTAGCCACAAAATGTGCGAGCACCACTCCAAGCACCACACGGCCAAGGTGCACAAAATTCAAATAATTCCAACTTTCAATTATTATTCCACTTTTGGTCCCAAATTTCCCTAAATGTTCCATGCCAACCAATTCATGAACACATTATGTCTCAAACAAACCGAAGGTCAAAAATCCCGATTGCATCCCAATGGCTTTGTCCCCAACTTATAATAACCCCATTGTCCCAATGCACAAAATACGGGGTATAAGGGGGGGGCCCGACCCCATAGTAACAACTCGAATTA
>NW_026718531.1:0-12983 GCF_029784015.1 Lycium ferocissimum | reverse complement strand
CTTCTCTTCTTTTTGGCATGTCTTAGACGGAACTAAGGTATGACATGATATATTACTCAGGGGTAATTTCATTCGTAAAATTCAAAAGTTTGTAGAATACGTATGTCTTGTCTTTGTAGGCATCCTTAGTATGGTCAGAGCTGTGGTTTGTATGTTCTTGATATGGTTGAGTTTGAAAAAATTGTGTAAGCGATTCGTATAAGTTCCTTGATGTTTGTATCTTTAACGCGGTTGAGTTATGACCACTTATGTCTTTTGTAGAATTAAACTTTTAAGGTTTCAAAAGAGTTCTACTCAAAAGAATTTTGTTTTCAAAGAGACTTGTTCCAAAACGACTTCGAAACTACGAACGTCCGTAACTTTTGCATACGACCTCGAAACGCCCCAAAACATAATATGTAAGTTCATAAGACATCGCTCTCCCCCTACCTCGTAGTCGGGCTCGGACGGGGGTCGGCACCGGTCATGGGGCCCGCGGCCTTTCTCTATGCTACCTTTATGGATTTTTCGGAAAATCTAATATTTTCTTCACCATGACTATTTATTTATGTATTTGTCGAGTTGGAAATAAGGATTTTATGCCCATGATTTTGATACATAATTGTGGTTTCTAAAATTCGGTTTGACATGTTCCCGAGCGAAATTCGGAAGAAAACTTGATTTGACGATGGTTTTGGATTTTCAAAAAAAGGGTTCATTTCGATCATTCGGTTGAGTCTGTGATGGTGTCTGATATGTGTGTGGTTACTTACGATCACTCGTGCGTTGTGTTACCTCTTTCACCGGATCCGGGCGGTATATGATCGTACGCACTTATGATATACTCGATGTTATGCGTATTTTACGGTTCCCGAGACCTCGCCATAGGGCGGGTTCCGTTTATGGAGTTATCTTGTGATATGGCTTATGATGTGTTGTGGTGATGTGTTGTGTTCGGGGATACGGAGATTTGTAAACTTGGTGTTATCTTGTGTTGTGGCGCCGGATAAGTGCGACCACGTTACGTAAGCCGGTCCCTATGGACCGCATTTGATATGTGATGATGTATGATGAGTTTGTTATCCGATGATGAGTTTGATCACCGATGATGAGGCAAATCCCACATCGGTTATTGTTATTCCATATGACAGATTACGATGCGTTTGGTATGCGTATGCATGATTTGTGCGTCGGACGTAAGTACTTAGGTAGTTGAGTTGTTACGACTTCACTTTCTGTACTTCCTACTTTGGTTATGACCTCGTTTGATGTATGCTATGCTTTACATGCTCGGCATATTTAAGCTTGTCCCCCTTCTTCGGGGCTGCGTTTCATGCCAACGGTACCCCGGATGAGTCGGTGATGTTAGCGAGAAGATGCTCCAGGGATTATGAGCTCCATTTCCTCAGGCTTCCGAAAGTCGAGGAGTGCTTTTGTATGGTGTTCGAAGTTATGATAGAGACTTTGCGGACGATGTCGAGTGTGATATGTCGGGTCTTGTTTGTAAGCGGCTATATAGTAGGTGTGTTTGTATGCATTATGCTACCGATGTGTTTGACAGCGGCTATATAAGCGAAGTTTTGTTATGCCTTACATTACGAGTTTTCATACGATTGCGAGATTTTATTTGGTTTGAAAAAAAAACGAAAGGCATGTTTGTTTTTAAAAAATTTCCATATCGCGTGTATGTTATGTTTTGTGGGCCCAAATGTGGTCATGAGTGTTACGTTAGTCAGCGGGTTCGCTCGGCCCTAGGTAAGGGTCGGGTGCCCATCATACCCTATCGAAAATTAGGGTATGACAACCCCGATAGAGTATGATATCTAGGAGTCCCTATGCATGCATTATGACAAGCATATGATGATGAGCATACTATGAAGCATTATGACAAGCATATGATGATGAGCATACTATGAAGCATTATGATAAGTTATGACAAAGACATGATATGAAGCTACCCAAAATCCATTGATGTGATTAGTACATACACTCACCTTATGTTTGTTCCTTCAAGGTGAGGCTGAATGCCCGCAAGTGCTCCATAATGCAATTGGGTCACCCCGATAAAGTATAATTATCTATGAATCTCTATGCATGTATTTCTATAAGTATTCTATCATGAGTATATTATAATGATCATGTTATAATGAGTATATGATGATATCACACCGCGCCTATACGGTCGGGCAGCTATACACCATGGCCAAATGGCATGGGCAGCGCCACTAGTGGACGGCATGAGATGGTACCCCGGACGCGGGAGGCCACAGACGCGAGCTAATATTATTGATTGTCACACCGCACCTACATGGTCGATGACGGCTTATACCACCGCACCTAAATGGTCGGGCAGCTTATACACTTATGCATACATGACATGATGATGTTTATGAGAGTAAGTCAGCATGCACTATTTCTTTTATGATACAGTCAGTACAGGTTGCTCCCCATTGGATGTCTCCCCTAATTCATTGATGTTCTATTATTTCTTATGCCTTACATACTCAGTACAACATTCGTGCCGCGTCCGTTTTCTTTGGACGCGTGTTCGTACCCACGAGTAACGGGGAGACATTGCAGATCCATAGGAGCCTTCAGCAGATCTACAGGAGCCCTCCTTTGTTCCGGAGGTGCTATTTTGAGACAGTATTTTGTGTACATATATTTTGGGCATGGCGGGGTCCTGTCCCGTCCAGGTGTCTAGTACTCCAGTAGAGGCTCGTAGATACGCAGTGTGGGTAGTATGGTCTCACAGTCTTCATGTATATGCGTGTATATATATTATTTTTGATAGCCGAAGGGCTTATGTTATAAACGCAAATATATTTCAAATGATGAGATATTTCTATGATTATAAGCATATAGTATGAATGAGAGAAGATAAGCGACAGCATGAGTGGTGTTCGGTGGGTAGTCCCCGGATACCCGTCGCGGCCCGTAGCTCGGGTCGTGACATACCTGACGTTGCAGGGCTGCGGCGACAGGTTATGGGCGAGGCACATTATGCCCGTTATTCTGTTCACCTGTGGTCGACGAATATGTATCATGATCTCGTATGCTTATCTGGTGGGATGGTATGAAAAGAGATATAACAGTTCGTCGCTCGGTGCCCAAATTGCTAGCGAGTTAAGATCGAGAGCATCGAAACCCCGTGAATTATTGCGGGAGATGGAGATACCGTCGTGGAAGTGGGAAATCATTAATATGGACTTTATTACGAACTTACCTCGCACTCACTCGGAGGTATGATTCCATTTGGGTTATTGTTGATCGGTGACGAAATCGACCCATTTCCTCCCGGTCCGGGACATGCGTATTCGGTGAGGATTATGCCAGGTTATATATTAAGGAGATTGTGAGACTTCACGGAGTTCCCATATTTATTATCTACGCGTAGGTGCCCATTCACGGCTAATTTAAAGTGATCATTTCGGGAAGGATTGGCGACCAGTGAGTCTCGGTGCACGCATTCCATCCTTAGTCGACGGACGGGCCGAGCGCACTATTCGGATGTTTGGAAGATATGTTGCGGGCACGTGTTATTGATTTCGGGGGTAGGCCCCCGGGATGATTATTTGTCACTTGTTGAATTTGCTTATAATAACGGCTACCGGCTCCCGGATTCGGATGGCACCATATGAGGCTTTGTATGGCAGGAAATGCAGGTCACCGATTGACTGGTTTGATATTGGCGAGACTAAATTGATTGGCGCAGATGTGATCCAGCAGGAAGTTGATAAAGTGAAACTCATTCGGGAGCGGTTGTTAGCAGCTCAGAGTCGACAGAAATCATATGCAGATAATCGCCGTCGACATTTAGAGTTTCAGGTTGGTGATTGGGTATTCCTGAAAGTGTCACCTATGAAAGGTGTTATGAGATTCGGCAAGAAAGGGAAGCTCAGTCCGAGATATATTGGGCCTTATCAGATTATCCGTAAAATAGGCAAGGTTGCCTATGAATTAGATCTGCCAGCTGATTTGGGAGCAGTGCACCCGGTATTCCATGTTTCTATGCTTCGTAAATGCATTGGTGACCCCTCTAGAGTATTTCCTGTAGATGATATCCAGGTCATGGAGGAGCTATCTTATGAAGAGCAGCCTATAGCTATATTGGATCGTCAGGTAAGAAAGTTCCGGAATAAAGATGTGGCTTCTGTTAAGGTGCTGTGGCGGAATAATAACCGGGAGAAAATGACCTGGGAAGCTGAGGAGCAGATGAAGAAGAAGTATCCTCACTTGTTCCCGGTGCCTACAGGTAATCTAAATTCCTTACTTGACTATGTTATTTGATAAATGAATTGTTGTGTTGGTTGTAAAAGAAACTCCCCCGAGTGCTTATAAGATCCCGTAAGGTTAATCTAACATTCGAGGACGAATGTTCTAAAGAGGGGGGGGGATGTTATATCCGTATTTTATACATTGGGACAATCCGGTTTAACTACGATAAGTTAGAGACAAAACCATTCCGGGATGCAAAGTCGAGACTTTTGACCTTCGATTTTATTTTGAGACATAAGTTGTTCATGAATTTTTTTGCATGGGACACTTAGGAAAATTTGGGATCAAAAGTGATATAATTGGAAGTTGCAAATCATGCAGTTTTTTGCCCTTGGCCATGTGAGTGGGAGATGGCTCCCACACATGTTGTGGCTAATTTTAATTGGTCCAACACATGTGTGTGGGCCATGGACACATGTATAACTCTTGTGGAAGCTTAAAAGATGACTTCTAAGTCATCTATTCTCATTCTACACTTAGGAAAAAAAAACAAGAAGTTGAAGAACAACAACTACAACTCTCGGCCAAGAGGAGGAAAAATCAAGTAAAAAATTAGCCATCCCAAAAATATTTTCTTCGTGCAAATCCACTAATTGGAGGTCCTTAAGTAACGTGGAAGTGTTGTTGGAGCGATCAAACCGCTAGTTTTCATCCTAGCTAACCCTAGCTTGTTGTGAAGTTGAAGGAAGAAAGATAAGATTTAATCATGTTTTATGTGTTATGAATGGTGTATGCATGTTGTAGTATGCTAAAATGGATGAAATTCAGGAAATATAATATGTTGGAGTTGAGCGTGCGGGGGTCGGTATGGTCGTGTAGGTGTGTGTGTTGTGTTGAGATGATGGAATGATTTTATGTAGCATGTTTGGTTGTGTAGTGTAAAGAAATGAATGAGAATCATCAACATATGTGAATGTGTAGTGTTGGCCGAATATGGGTCATGTAGTGTGGCAAAGAATGAATTAATATCGCTTAGTGTTTTAGTTGTTGCCGTTATGAATTCTATGTTGGAAATGAGTGTTTAATGACTCAAGGTTGATGTTGTAATTGTATGGGCTGATTTGAAGGTTATTGTGCATTTGATGTAATTTGTATATTTATGAGAATGGTATCGTTATAGCGTGGATTGTTGATGCAAATCATGATTTGAAAATGAGGAGTGTGTTGTAGTGAGGTTCTCGGGTTTGGGGACTGTTTTCGGGTAAATTGGAGCAATTGGTGGAATGTTGGAAATGTTGTATGAATTGTTTGAAATGTCCTTGAATATTGTTGGTATGGGTTCAGGTTAGTATTTGAATGTATAAGCGTTGATGTTGGCTTGAAGGTAAGCGTTGAATTGAATGTAATGAATGTTGTTGGATTATGTAGAAAGCGTATTTAATGCTAGAATTCATTTTGAATTGATTATTGATGTTGCTAGGTTGGTTGTTGATGTTGTTGTTGTTGATTTGGCCGAGTTAAATTCTCGGGGTTGGCCTATTATTCTGGGAAGTGCTGCCCAAATTTACGTAGAATTAAGTGTTAGTTTGGAATTAAATGCCCAAAACGTCCATAGCTAATGTTTGGCATATTATGACATATTTGTAGACCTTGGAGAGCCCGAGGCATAGGTTGGCATTAGCTTGAGTTTGGAGTAGCTTTGAGAGCGTTTGAGGTATGTAAAGCTCAACTCTTCTTTCTTTTGGCATGCCTTAGTTGCAAATAGGTTATGACACGAGCCTCGAGGAAATTCGATTCTCGCAATCCGAGCATGTTTATGACTCTTATTAGTTCTTGGAATTAGTATGTTTGATATGATGAAATATTGGCCCTTATGTCTTTAGAATATTTGATTTACAAATGTTGCATAAAAAGTTATATTTTTAAAGAACTCCGTAACTACGAACGCCCGTATCTTTCACAGAAAGGCTCGGATTGCCTCGATATGCTCGTAGGAGGTTGTATGGCGTATGATGAGTATGTTTTTCATAGGCGGGCCCGGCTCGGGTCGACACCCGTCCGTGGGTCCCGCGACTCTTCTTTTTGTAATCCTGATGACTTTTGAAAGAATTTGGTTTGGCTACTATTTCGATTTCCAAGTATGGTCATTTTACTTATCTTTTGAGTCTATGATAATGATTTTATACATATGGTTACTCACGACTCTGCTCGTGCATTCTGTTGTATCATTCGCCGAGTCCCGGGCCGGTTCTGTTGTCATGCGTACTATGATATACTCTGGTGTTATGTTGTGTTTATGGTTCACCGAGCCTCTCGCTAGAGGGCTGGGTTTCACTTATATTTGGTGTTATGATGTGTATGGCGTTATGCTGTGTTATGATGTGTGACGGGGATACGAGATTTGAAACTTTTACGGTGTTATCTTGTGTTATGGCGCCATCGACGGGCGGGCGACCATATTTCTACGAGCCTATGCATAATTTGTATTTTGAAAGTAAACATTTTGATACTTTGGAAATGCATTTACTTTCTCTTACATTCGATTATGATTCGAGATTTGTTTACTATATCTTCTCGCTTTGCACACTCGGTACATATTTAAATGCGCACGACCCCGCTTTCTTCGGGGGCTGCGTTTCTTACCCACGGTACGGACGTACGGTTCGGTGATCCGCCGCCCTAGGACACCCCTTTCTCGTTTGGAGTGCTCCCTTTTTATTCGGAGCTCACATTTTGGTATACACTCGTCCGTTGCATATGTATATATTTGTTCGGGGGGTACGGCGGGGCCCTCCCGTCATATGATTACGTTTGTCGGTTTAAGTCCGTGGACATATATGTGGGTTATGCCCATTACAATACGGTTGTGTTTGTATGTTATATGTTCTGGGCGATCCCATTCGCCGTGGCAGCCTTGTCGGCTTGCATTTATATATGTTTTGGGCCGATGCGCCATTTGATAGCCTTGCCGGCTTTTGATATATATACGGTTGTGTTTGAGATGTGTTTGAGACAGTTTGATATAATCTGAGACAGCGTTTGATATTTGTGTCTGTATAAACGATCTGTGTGTGATTCGGATTTGATGAATGCGTTTGGGTGCCCAACTCGGGCACTAGTCACGGCCCACGGGGTTGGGTCGTGACAATAGGTATGGTTATGGATGATTTTGAAGGTGGATTTGAGAAGTAAACAATGTTTAACTTGAAGAATTTATTGATTATGTTATTATGGGCATTTTTATTTTTGTTTGGGAGCTGTCTTATTTTATGGAGGAAGTTGTCGAAACAACGAAAATGTCGCCAAATCTTGACTAGCCCTTAGTTGCTTTGGCTTAAACTTAAGTATGTTTCCGGTTATCTAATCTTAGTACAAATTCTCTTGAAGGTAGAATCGCGAGCTTGAAGGGCAAACAATTAGACGGTAGAGTAAAAGAGATATAAAGGTATGTGAGGTCATTCCCATTCTTTCAAAGGCAAGACTCTTACATTGTGAATTCTTCCTTATATTCCCATGACCCTCTTACATCCCTAAAGATGAAAGTTAAAGATCCTTAAGAGCTTCTTATGAGATATGTTCGATGATAGTGATGATGATAATGATGCCTTCATGAGGTTAAGAATCCTATGTCTACAATTCATTGATATTATTCCTTGTTGTTGCCTCACCTGATGATACTAGTTCTTTTAAGGCGAGGCATAGCGATGATGATGTTCCATAATATAATCGGAGGTTCCTGACCTTACGATGATGTTCCATAATATAATCGGAGGTTCCCGACCTTACGATGATGTTCCATAATGTAATCGGAGGTTCCCGACCTTATGTCACTCTGATAGAGTTGCAATTCTTACTTGAGCTCTTATGCATGCTTCATGTTAAGGATATAATGATGACTACACCGTGCCTAGATGGACGAGCAAAGACCGCTAAGGCGGGCGGCTTACTACACATGTCTATATGGCATGGGCAGGCACCACTAGTGGGCGGCTCGAGATGATTACCCCGGACGCGGGAGGCCCGGATGCGGGCTAATGATGTTATTGATTCAGACAATTTATGTATGTATATGTGATATGTCTTAAAGGTAAAAGTGAGTGTGCATGATTCCGCCTCAAGAGGCAAGCAGTTACAGTTATCTTTTCTTCTTATGCTTTTTATATTTCCTTATTATGTTATCATAGATGCCTTACATACTCAGTACATTGTTCGTACTGACGTCCTTTTCTTTATGGATGCTGTGTTCATACCCACAGGGAGACAGAGAGACGGCGTAGATGCTTAGTAGCTTATTCAGCGGATTTGCAGGAGTACTCTAGTACTCCAGAGTTGTCACTTCTTGGTACATTCTTTTGTGTATATAATGGGGAATGGCGGGGTCCTGTCCCGTCTTTATGAAGTCAGTCTTTAGTTAGAGGCTCGTAGGTACTTATGCGTGGGTTGTAGGCGTTATATGACTTCGTCATTGTAGATTTTATACATCATTTTTGTAGCCTTATGGGCTTATGCTTATATATGTTTTGGGGGATGTTGGAGATTATTCATGATAAGTTTTTGTTGAGAATGATATATGGGCCCAGGTTGAGTATGTTAGTTTGTATTGTCACAACCCAACTAGGAGGCCATGACGGGCACCCGGAGCTAACACACCGAGCACCTCTAAACATACATCTTATAATCACTTTTGGGTAGAACATAAAGATAACTCATGGGTATCATAATCTGTAAGGATATATATATATATATATATATATATATATATATATATATATATATATATATATATATATATATACCGAGCACCTCTAAACATACATCTTATAATCACTTTTGGGTAGAACATAAAGATAACTCATGGGTATCATAATCAGTATATATATATATATATATATATATATATATATGTATGTATGTATGTATGTATATATATCACAACATAACAACACCTCTCTAGATAATCTTCAAGAATTATATTCATCATCACCAAGACAAGGTTACTAAAATATTATTCAACAATATAGACTAACAAGGTTATGAAACATCTACTGTATGTACACACGTCTACGAACCTCTACACATAGAATACAAGTAACCGTAGTGACCAATACCCATATCTGCAGCTCAAGTAAGTAGAGTGCTCTAAGCATCCGTCGATAAATCACCTACGGTCGATTCATCTACCTGCGGGCATGAACGCAACGTCCACAAGAAAGAACGTCAGTACGAACAGTGTACTGAGTATGTAAGGCATGAACAGTGACATAGTAAGAAATACCTAACATGGAAAATAATATAATGGACGTATAGAGATAAAGTAATATAAAAGAGTGATACCTGTGCCTCTGAATGACCTTTTAAGGCGAATGTCGTGCATGCTTAGCTTTTTAAGAACCTTTCCATACATATCCATATATAATATCTCGTCCAGCCGTTAAGGCGCGGTAATACATATATATACATATAGCGTCTTACATGGTGTTATCTTAACCGGCCATGTAGGCTCGACATTATCTTACCCGGCTACGTAGGCTCGGTGTTATCTTACCCTGCCCTTTCAGAACTCGGTGCTATCTTACCCGGCCCTTTCGGGACTCGGTGTTATCTTACCCGACCCTTTCAGGACTCGGTGTTATCTTACCCGGCCCTTTCGGGACTCGGTCGTCCCAGTGATCGTGGGATGCAATGCATACATGCATACATACACATAAAAAAAACATACATACATGAAATCAACATCATCATTGGCTTTACCATTATCATCATATCATTCCTGAAGGATTAACCATCGTAAGATGAAATCGACGATGTCACGGGAGTCTTGAGAATCATGAACTTACATAACATTGAAACTAGAATCATTATCTTCACTATATCTCACCTCGAAGGAACGAGTAATATGAGGTGAGACCATCAACAATAAGTAAGATCAAGGGATTCATAGAATGGCTCAATAATCTCATAATGCCCTCAAATCATAGCTTCAGAATTTCTAGAATTAAAATCATCATCATCATGTTCATCATAGAAGATATCTCATCCTTAGCATCATAAAAAGCTTTTAAGAATCATGAACTTCTAACTTTTGGAAGTAAGAAATTTATGAAAAATATGTATGGAATCATAACATAGGAATCATGCCATTGAAAGAAAGGGACGAGCCTTAACATACCTTCTTGGTCGCCTTAACTTTAACTACTCAATACTTGTCCTCCCAGGCTCGTAAATCTATATTCAAGAAAATTTATACTATTGTTAGACTCACCTTTATACGCTTGTCTTAGTCCTTCAAATAAATCTTTCTAGAATTACGCCGAAATTTCGGCAAAGATCTCCCCTATATTCTTTACCTCCTCCAAATACCAAAACAACTCTCAAACAATACCAACAACATCAATAACCATATCAATACCAATATATTCCATAAAACATCCCACACGATATTTCTCCAATATTCAAACCAACCATAACAACATCCATAATACCATAATCAAAGAATTATATTCAATTTAGTCTCAAATTAATCCAAAATTCTCTTTCAAACTCATCTCATGGCATCACTTTAATTCAACTCTTTATGATTTTCTCCAATGATTCTTTCCTTTCCAAGAATTGCTAAACCCTTATATCATCTTAATCATGTAAATAATAGCAAGAACATACCTTATAGTAGAAGAACTTCACTTTATTCACCCTTTCCGAGATCAAGTTCAACACCACCTTAAGATGAAACAAGAACAATTATCTTCTATAAATTTTTCCTTGAGGTTTTGATGTCTCTTGATGATATGGAAATGTTTTGGAAGATTATGGAAGGTTAGGAAGGATTATAGAGAATTATTGAGTGTTATAGAAGATGATGGAATGTTATGGAGAGTTATAGAACTCTCAAGAAGTATGGGAGGTGAGAAAATGATGAAAAATAATGAGTTAGAGGGGTATTTATAAATGTGGTTCGGGTCGGGCACTGTAGCACCCGGTTACTGTTGCAGTACTGTAGCACACGTTTCTGCTCTGTCAGTCGAACTTGTAACGTCCATAATTCTCTACTACGATGTCCTATCGGCGAGCAGTTTATTGCGTTGGAAACTAGACTTCCCGAACTTCATTTTAGACTTTTGTTCCACTTCAAAACTCTTAATATACTAAAGTATATTCTTTCTCCTATTTAGACCAAAATTTCCGTACCAAACCTTGCCCAACTTTCCTTCAAAGCCTCGGAAGCTTAATCTCCTTAGTTCAATTGTTTTCCAATCCTTCTATAACCTGTTACGTGAACTCGAACTCTTATAATTATAAAAGGATCACCTTTGATCTTGCATCTTCTTGACAATAACTCCGATGTCTGTGTTACACCTTAGAAATTCCCCGTTAGCGTTCAGTGAATAGGCCATCGAAGGGTATAATGTATGTGATGTTTTGATCAGCAAGAAATAGTATTTGAGGGTCCTAATTAAGATTTCCAAAGACACTCGAGGTAAGAAAAGAAAGTTGTTAAGGAAAGCAAGTCATATGTTGTGTGTCGGATAAGAATTATGAGTACCGAGTTAATGACGTTCTAATGATGTTTTGGAGAAGAGTTATAATGCCCCTTAGATTGGTATTGAGGTGTCGAACAAGTGTTAAGAAGGTTCCATAAGGATTGGAGATCAAACGAGTTAACGAGAACAAGTCTCGATTAGCTGGGCAACATACGGCCAGACATACTGGCCGTATAAAATTCACGGACCGTATGTCTAGCCGTAGATTCAGCCCAGAATGGCATACTTCACTGGACCAAACATACGGCCAGTGAAAAATATACGGACCGTATGTTGGTCCGTATGTTCTGGTCGGGTTTGAACTTAAAAGATATAAGGGACCTCTCCTTCATTTTAATTCATTTCATCTTTCATCTCCACAACTCAAGAAACCTCTAGAATATTCCCCACACTTCATCCACAAGAATTCAAAGGAAATTGATGATCAACTTCATTAGACCAACAAGAATCAAAAGTGAGAAACCCACTAAAGTCATTTAAGTTAAGAAATCCCAAGAGAAGTGAAATAGGGTTCTGGTGCTAGAAGAGTATTTCCACTCAAGGCTTGTTTCTGTCACGACCCCACCAGAGGCCGGGACGGGTACCCGATAATATCATACCGGCACCTCTTTTCATGTATTTTATTCGTACTACCGAGTGGGCCATATGGACGATACAATCATATCTTACTCAACGTAATCATCAATAGCATACTCGTGAATGAGTGTTAGTAGGTTTTACCAAAAGATTATACAACCATAAGGGCGAGCGGACTACGAAACATTTGACGTACACGTACGTACGAGCCTCTAAATAAGATACATATATCCACAAGTCGGGGCCGGATTCCACCGTGCCCAAATATGTACACAAAAGTAGTACCGGTAAACCGAAGCTTCGGAACAGGCGGGAGCGCTCCCAATATGCCGCCGCGGGAGCTCCCCAAGGGATCGGATGCGTCTACTCCGTTTACTGCGGGCATACGAACGCAGCGTCACGAAAGGGGACGTCGACGAGCAATGTGCGAGTATGTAAGGCACGAGTAACAACATATGGAAGGATACAAAGCATGAATAGTAACAAGACGAAAATATGGAACATATCATGAGATAAAGAGTAACACAGACATCGAGTGCCTTTTGGCGGGTACTATGCATGCTTAGTGCGCGCGAATGTGCAACCCGATCCATATATATATATATATATATATATATATATATATATATTATATTGCGGAACGTGCAGCCCGATCCATATAATATATTATAT